>NC_143566.1:33245000-33452500 GCF_054136105.1 Typopeltis vanoorti | reverse complement strand
ATATGAAAATAACTACTATAATCATATTGTTGACTACACGGGGCGTATTTTGTGAACAGGGTTTAGTATTTTTAACATTACTACTATTAACATCTGCGACCAAGTCTACGAACCGTAAGAATCTATCGTTGGGCAGTTCATGCGCTTACTCAACGTAAAATTGCATGTAATTTATTCAGCTTTGTATTGCTGTTTTCTCCCTCCTGTTCAGTGACTTACATGCAACTTAAAACTGTCAAGCCTAAACAAGGAAGCGGAGACTTACATTATATAAGACTAATTGAGTTAAAAGCTGCGTTAAGCTTTTTCATACACATGCTCATGAATGCGATTAAAACATATTCTCTAGTCTGACATTTCTTTCCTCCCATGTGTTGAATTAATGAATGATATATTTCATTTATGAAAACAAATGATGTTAAACAGACAGCTATGATACCAAGTTTAGGTACTTTTTCAAACAAGAGCGCCCTCTGTAATGTTTTAGGCATAAATCGTAGTTCATGTGACTTAACAAAATTGGTTGAACCGAGAATTAAGTCATCAGATGAAATGAGTTTTACAAACGCGTAGCAACCACATGGTTCAGTTTGACGGACTTCAATGAAATCTGTATTATGATTTATGCTACATTTTGTCGAATAATCCGAACGTTGCTTTTAAATCAAACTATTTGTGGCTAAATTTAAATGACTATATTAAATAGGACAAAACGGCTGTATCAGCAATAAAAAGTCACCACAGAAAAAAAGGCGATTGCAAGCAACTATTTTCGTAATTACTTCCATAATTGAATAATTAAAAACAAATTGTGGTGTTCTAACCAGTTTTATTAGAAATGCGACGCCTCATGCTGTGGATTATTTTAATATGATTTTATTATGGTAAAATGTGAAGTGTTAGTGTTTTGCAGGAAACGTATCTCTGAAATTTGTTCTATGATTACTTCAAGATTCTCTTGTATAAATCCCAAAATTTCATATGATCTGGAACAAAAATAATTGTTTATGCAATGTAATATTTCCTAGAAAGGTTCGGAACAAACTAAAGAGTTGATAGTAAACGTTTAACTGCTTGCAACGTAAACAAACCTAAAATTCCCCAGCAGAAGTGACGTCCTCAGAAATCAAAAATAAGCATAAAATATTAATCGAATTAATGGAGAAATTAATTTTATTTCGAATCCAGTTGAAATGAATTTATTCCCGGATACCTATCTTATTTAAAGAAGTGACCGATGGATGCAGTGAAGTGATTGAGACTAAGATGGGAAAATAGTGAAATAATACACTAGCGCCTGTGTTCTCACAAGATGTCACATAACCTTACATTTACTAAAAAAGTATTAAATTACAGCTATATTAACAAGGACGCAATTTCATCTTGTGGAAATGATTCTGCAAGTTCGCAGTATCACTAGCTTGCCTGATTGTGCCTCATCATCAAATAGGGTACGTCTCCTGTGCACCTTCACCAATGTCAGCCTTTCAAATATTTGAAATGAACTTATTTAAATACGGTTTTACTACTAAAATTAGATTATGTTAGACTGAGCGAAGTAATTATGCTTTAGCTGATTAAGAGTAGCCGATCAATCAATTTTATGATTATAGTGTTTATCTCAGGCAATTTGATTCGGATTACATCTTAGTAAAGTAAAGGAATCATCGCCAGGGAAAGAGAATTACAAATTGTATCAAAAGCTGAGAAAGTTTTCTTTCCGGTTGTTGAGGTATGAAATTTTTAGAGTTTCCTATAAACATGTCATGAACTGGAGAAGTCTCTCTCTCTCTCTCTCTCTCTCTCTCTCTCTCTCTCTCTCTCTCTCTCTCTCTCTCTCTTTCATAAAAAAACCTCATTTATAAAGGAGTTCATTTTTGCCAAACATTTAAAGCTATTTAACTGCAGCAAATAAGAGCCTCATCTATAAATGCAGGATTTTTTAAGAATACTGATTGTTTTTTTTTTTTTTCAAACTCTCGTGAATTATGAGACACTGCCTTTCAGTCTGTTAAAGAATCTTACATCTCTTCAATTAGTTCCGTTCCGTGATATATCCATTCCTATCTGTAAACAGCCTTTATGTGTCGTATTGCTCTCCGTCAGCCCTAAAATTGCCTAATATCGTTAATGATTCTCTTCGGATAGAACTGTTACACGATGCTGGATCAATTCCAGAGTTCTGAAAAAAATTTTTACGTCCTTTCTGTCATTCACAGTTTATGTAACTGCAAAATTTCATTGAACATTCGGGCAAATCTTTAAAAACTATGAGATAAGAAAATATTATAGAAAAACCCACTGACCTGGCTAGATGACGGGATCAAGTTTGCATCTTAGTAGTTTGTAATCAATCTACGAGTAAATGTAACATTTCAGGAATACGATTTCCTAATTTCGGTGTAAAATGTATACATTTTTTCTTGAAAAGTACCCAAAAATGTTACAAATTATAACAAATGAACTGACTAGGGTACATGAATCAAAGGAGAATCTAGGCTGGTTTAGTTTAATAATGAATGAAACTCCACCCCCGCGTACAATGATGTGGTTGTATCGTTTGTTGATACAACTGATCAAGACTACGATGTTTCATATTATTTAATGCCAGAATGAGAGGACAGAGAGATTAGGGTCATGCTTTGAAGATTAAATTTATCCGAAGTATATTTGGGTTTCATGGTTTAAATCTCGCAAACGTCTTAATCAAACCTTAATTTTTAGAGACATTATAGTACATCCAAGAATCGATACTTGCGCAACAAGACCCATATTCATTCACTTGCAAATAATGTGATCAAGTAATTCTCACTTGACCACTTGATTTTACTTTGTGTAAAATCGTTTAGATACGATTTTACACAAACTGGAAATTAATCTCCTTAAAATATATATGGCGCCTATAAAAATTTCATCTTTAACTGTACTGAATGATAATTGCTAGGCTTCTTTGGCATGCAATATCTCCCTCTCTCATTGAAGAAGCTGAAATCTGGTTTCTTCACCATGAAGAAATATTCTCCATATTTTTATATCGAAAGATATTGTGAAGGTAAAAACGGTTAAATAGCTTGGCTTATGCATTATAGACGCAGACTATGCATTAGACGTGCATTTTCCACCAGAAGCTTCACTATTATACAACTATGGCATTTTTGCGAATACAGTAAGAATGGTAACGTATATGCTTCAATTT
This sequence comes from Typopeltis vanoorti, assembly GCF_054136105.1. NCBI lineage: Eukaryota > Metazoa > Arthropoda > Arachnida > Uropygi > Thelyphonidae > Typopeltis > Typopeltis vanoorti. The sequence continues at coordinate 33,449,304 of NC_143566.1, read as the reverse complement.
CGCTACAAATAAACTTCTCATCGGGGAATACTGATTAATTCAGGTATTTAGAATTAGAAAAGCTAAAGATGATAATATTTATAACCAATATTTTGACTCTTTATTCTGGCAAACAACATGCAATAGCACTATTCAAAAGCGAAAATTAGCCACTGAAATAGTCTTTTCAATGAAAACTTCATTTGATGGCATGAAACAGTAAATTGTTTTGATTCAATATTCTGATTACTTTGCTTGTCCTGAAATATCCCTTAGAAATATATTATGAACTTTTCGATGAATAAGAAAGAACCAAGATAACTGCACTTTTAAAAAATTCTTTCAGCCTTAGCACGCTATTCTTAAGAAGAATAGACTAGCCAATCCAATAAATTGCACCTTAAGTATCCTCATTATAAAAACGTCGTCCCTATCTTAATCGTTCTAATTAAATAAAGACTAGATAAGTCTTTAATGAAGTATATATCTGATCTTGTTACAAAAGTAATTTTTTTTTCTTTGACACACCAATTAGCACTGGTTTCAAACAAACATTTTCTTATTAAGTTCCGCTTGTTTAGAAATTTTAACTGTGGTGAAGAAAGTAATAACTTCACATTCTTTGAAAATTAAGAAAAAATTAAACTTCCTCTCGTGGAATTCGTTTTGTTATCAGTCACTTTAAATAAGATCAATACCATTTGCCGTCATCTGCGATTTTTCCCACCGTAACTCTCCAAGCAATACGTTCCCTAGCTTTATATTCTTCATCACTTGTAAATACCTTTTCACAATCAATTTAGATCAAACCATTGCTTACTTTTCCTGTATATTTCAGGATTTCTATCCCACCACGTTATTTAAATCATATAAATTAGCAGTTGGAATTTGGAAATCTCTGTAAATTAGAAAGCTTGGTATACACTGAAAAGGGGAAGAGTGCACCGGAGCTATCTCCCTACTGGATCGTTAAATCCAATCAAATATTCCTTCATATATTATACTAACTGCATTTACCGACCGATTTTGTAACCGAAAGCTTCGCAAATCAAATACCTCAGCTAGCCCCTATAATTGTAGCTACCCTGAACTACAATCCAACAATACAGCAATATATACTTCTCATGCAATTATTCTAAACAGTTACAATTACTGCGTTTTTCTGATATGATCTTCATTACTAAGTCAACAAACAAACAAATCACATTTGACTTGCTCGGTAGCAATCAATTGCAAGTGTAGCAACATTCGTAAGCAATTAAAACAGTAACTTGGTACTACACCTACAAATCTAGATAGTAATTACTAAAGAAATAATTTAGTACAGACTTCGAGAATAAGTTGCTTAATTCTTAAAGAATATGACAAATCTTTATAAATTATTGTGAAATATTTAAGCACATGTGTATGGGGTTGTTATAGTACAATTCAACAAGGAAAATCCTAAAACGATCGTCAACTTGAGACGTTGACATGTGCATAATCGAGAAAAAAAATAGGAACATTGTGTCATTAAAAGGAAAAACACTGATTAGCGACTCAGCTACGTAACTAATTTATCAGGGGCTAAAGGTTGGCCATGTGTATATTTTGTGACTGTTTGAGTGTAATCAATCTGGCCAACTCCGAGTTCAGAATCCACCGTATGCATGTTAAAAGAACTATAGCAAGAACTTGTTTCAATGCTAACTTATAATATTAGAAGTTGATACGAGAACTTAAATGTATAGTAAGTTCCTATTTTAAGGATGTATTCTAATGATATAGAGATCCAATAATCTATCATTTAGAGTATTTAGTTTAGAGCAGTCCCTTTTCCAAAATTTGATGGAAAAGTTTGGTGGAAGTAGGCAGTAATTTAGCCAAACAACTGTCACCATTTCTTTCGTAAATCAATATGTCCATGTTTAAAGAAGTATATGCAGCTAACTTAAAATAACTCTTATTGATATTGAAAACATATAAAAATTCCAGTTATTTTATAAGGATGAAAACTATTTCAACGACATATGAACAATTCTGAAGTTTGTTTTCTTTACCATGAAAACAAAACTTCTTAGTCAAACTAAACTGTTTTTATTATAGAAATATGTCGGTTTTCTGATCGAATAGTGGCAGTGGTTGCGAGTAGCATTATGGAATTAAAAAATGAAAACTAAACATTCTAAGATAACTAGGGATTTCTTCCAAATACGTTCATAAATATGTCTTTCTTCAAAACTTTCAACAGTATCGCATTACTGAAGTTGAAGCTTCAGATGCATAAAAATCCCCTGATGCTTATCACAGAGGCAACACCTGAAGCAGTCATTATGAACATGTGCTGGTGCAGAAGCAAGCAGCGTTATGATTGATTAGGAAAAAGCACTGTTTGGACACAGATTATGATTCGATATGACCACAGACTCGTGGTAAGGGAACAATAAAATTCGTATAAAAACTAACATTACTCGGCAAAAGAATGTTTTGTTCCAGATGGCGAATTGGAGAAGTCATCTTTAAAAGCATATGTCTGACAACACCGGAGGAGACGTTTAAAAACCTGCCTAAGGACGAAGTTTGGATTACCAATCGATCTGATGTAGTAAAAAGCGCAATGAAGGAAACATATTGAAACCCAGCAACAATAAAATATCTCAGGCTGTGGCAAGTTCTTACTCTCAACGTGCATAAAACTATGGGGATTACACTTCAAGGAATTTGTAGATAATTTATGAGGTTGAATGATAGCAATGGAGGCATCGACATTCCTGAGGATTGTAATAGTAATAACGATGAAATTATAACATAGATTAATGGAAATATCTTTGATAATTAAAAAACAAAGGAATTGAAGATATTCCAAAGTATTATGGCATACTATCCAAGGTGTCGTTAAAGATTGCAATGCAGAAAAATATTTATTATCGTTAATAAGATGAGAAAGAAAGTATAACCTTCTTCTTATCATATTTTATTAAAGCACAAGCAAACAAATTCTGTTCATGTTAATTTCACTAAATCTTTGGTTAATGAGAGTTATTGATTTTATCAAATGCTTTAAAGACATTATAGAACAGAAGGTAGTTTATAATGTTTTTTGCATTTTAAGAAGAGAATCAGTCTGGATGACTTAAAATTTTCTCGTTGTAAAATTATATTAATATAAAATGCTATATATTTTTTAGTATTCTCGAATTTGAAAGGAGGCTCATCAAGATTTTCCACTTGATTAAATACCCTTTATAACCATCTTATCATTTTCAATCAAATTTTGTAATAGGGTGCGTTATTTTAAACTATGAAGGAAGAAAACATTCCAAATTTTCTTGCCAAGTAGAATAAAAAATTAACGAAAAATATTACTTACAGACGGTAAATTCTCTCCAAAAACCTTGAATGAAATTCGGAAGGACGTTGGTGTTGTCTATTTTTATTCGTGTTATTTAAAATGATTTTTGTAACTATAGATTTGGCAACAATAGAATACGCAACGAAGACACGAAAAATTTCAACGTTTTGGGAAAATATAAACTCTTACTTAAATGGGTCAACTTATGCGTCACAAATTTAGCCTTATCATTACATCCAATTACATTTCTCCTTTAGAACTAAGTGAATGAACATAAACGGACGTTGTTCGAATTAAACGTATGGTTACTATAGGATAGTAAAGACTAGCTACAAGAAACAAAAAAGGATATAACCCATTTTCTCCCTCTGGCGGATGGGAAATATAGTTATATTCCTTTATTCAATGATCTATCTAGAAACGATCTGATTTTACCCAAACTCTGCTAGAAAGTTCTGTTTTACTTTAAGCTGTCCTCCCTCGAAACCATCATATTACTTATTCATGATGAGTCTACAATACAACCGTAGACTATCATTTGAAGTTCATTCCAGTGTGTTAAATTAGCTACTAACATTAAGCATATTATCTTTTTAAGTAAATTAAAGCACTTCAATTAATGAGCCAGGGAATTATTTAGTGTTCGCAATAAGTAATCAGCTATTGCACTCTGTTCTTGTGTAGTGCAATTTAGCAACCGTAACATCAAAGACATTAAGCGAAATGATATCGTTTTCCCAATTAACGAAATACATCACCATTTGGCTTTGTTCCGCTATGAGTGTCTAATTTCACAGATGCATTTCTATATCAACATAATTACGTATCATCCAGCGATAAGAGTTCTCCATTAACAAATGCTATATTTGAAGAATATAGCATTTGTTTACGTGAATCTGATAATTGCAAAAGTCGGTTATTATCTGCTAAATATAATTAAATGAAAATTATTACCGCATATGAATTGCCATACAAAAGTGTTGTGTTTTATTATAAATTAATTACATTCGTCACAATCTAAAAAAAAAAAATCGAATTTTTCACAAGAAAGAAACCTTACTACGCACAAGTAGTCTATCATTTACCAATGAACATAAAGGCTCTTTCACTTTTGCTCTGATTGTTTTTCGTGAAGCATTCACACACTAACAATTAAATCAACAGATAAAGAAACTGGTATTACTGAAGGATATAGAAATATTCGATTTGTTCATTCTGCTTGGTTGATTTTCTATCGTTTAAAACAGTTTTAATGCACAAATACTTGATGTAGTAAACATGGGAGGATATCATTCGAAGAAAGTTCAATTGCGTCTGTGTGCGAATACCGTATTCACATACGAAAGTTTCTTGTGGTCAAGTGCAGTTAAGTGAAATTGGATAATTTAAAATCACGCCGAGATCAAGAAGAAATCTACACACTGTTTGCCTCTAAAGTTTAATAATAACTGAAATTAAGTCTGTACAGGGAAAATAAACGAATATTTGTAGAGAGAACTGTGTTATATGTGTATAATGATGCACACTTTCATAACAGAATTAGTTATTGAAGAATTGAAGAAACACTTCTCATGTGTCAAAATGTTTTAATGATGTCTAACATTTGGAATTTTAAGTTTCAAAATGACTTTAAATAGCAATATGAATCATGAGCTAGCGTTAGAATCAAGTTAGGCTCTAAAAACTTTTTTTTTTGTCATGCAACTAAAATATTTGTAGGCAAGCTGTTTCTTTGTTTCGTATGTTAGTTTACCGAGGATTATTACTCAATTGTATCACTCTTTTATAATCATTAAATCAGTCATTTCGCATAGAAGTCATTTCATTCATACAAAATATTTAAAAGAGTACTTCTTTGTTGAATCGGTCAAACAGTTAATATTTGAAGTTTTAAAGGAGATAATTAACGAAGTGTAAAATAGTGAAGCCAATCAATCAGTTGCCACTTTTCACAGTCCGCATGAAGCCACAAACATTATCGACATTGTTAGTATGGTTTCTCAAACTCTGAAGTATAATACTCCAGGGAAAGAGGAAATAACCGTTTCTACTTTTTGATTCCCTAAATATGCAATTGGGGTAAGACCGCATACAGGTTACAAACATAGCATTTTTGCCTTGAACCTTAATTTAGTTGGCAATCAGTGCTGTCTTTACATTTTATAGCGCCATCTCACACGCAAATTGGAACATTCTGTGTGAGGTAGAAGTGACCTCATTACAAATAAGGTACTTAAGGAAACACACCACTTATAATAATAAACTAAATATAATTTAATGGTAAGTCTTGCTGTTTATTTGAGATTACTCTTCACTCATTCCAACCCTCCCCCCAAAAAGAACGAATAGCCGATTTCATATACCTCTCTTGAAAATTATCTGAAATTCAAATTGCATATTGGTTTATTAATAAGTACAAAGGAAATGACGTAGTACAGAAGTCTGCAGGTATTTTAACAAGTAAATCGAACAATGTATAGAAAATTATCATAGCGCACACCCGTACCTGATCACCTATATAGCTGCTATCTAATCGCATTTCATTTTTAGTGCATTACATTTTTAGTACATTACTTAAGACATCCAACAAATCATGTAGATATTAAAAGTGTTTTATTTATACCCGATCCATGCCTTCACGTTGAACAGTATAATCTGCTTCTATAACTACAGTAGAGAGAGGAACTCCCAGTCTATGTAAATACCGCCGCATTGCAATCGCACTACCAAATTTGATTGGAATTACCCTGGCCTCGTTCAAATTTCATCAGGAAAGCCTGTAATGGCGCTTCTTTGTTCTTCTCACGAACTTCTCCACTCAAGTACGTTTACTGACCGAAATGTTAACGGATTGAAGAAAAGCAAGAGAGGAATTAACCATTTTTGTCTTGCATTTAAATTTTTCTTAGAAAATGTGCATATTTCTGAGAAAACATTAAATATGTAGAAGGAATTTTAAAAAAAAAACTGATATTGGCATATTAATAAGTTGACTTGAATAATGTTCACTTGTCTTTCTCACAGCAGTTTATTTGCATCGCTACGACTGTATTATATCAATCAAGTGGTATCAGCCGATGTTTATCGCTTGTCAGTTATCTATGATGAAAACTGACGTCAGTTTTCTATCTTCTGCGATAATGTGATGTATTCTAAACAACAGAAAGAAAAACCTAGAACAGCTCTTCTTACTGAGAATTTTTTTAGCGCGAGAGAATACCGGAATACATACCCGGTATTTCAAAAATATTTACAGATAAAAATACATTTCTGGATCACTGAACTAGACTACTTCCCTCATGGAAGTCTATTGGTCAGATTTCTCGTAAATCTAAAAGGAAAATAAATTCGCAGAGAGACGTGTCATCTCATATATTTTGATTTATTTCTAAGAAATTGCCAATCTTTTTTCCACGCTTTCTGTTTAAATTGGAAAAGATAATGATTTTCAAATTTTCCAAGATAGCGAATTCCTCGCCTCCTTTCACCTAGCATGATTGTTTCTAAGATATAAATTGGGTTTAATAGGTCGGAGATTTTGATATATAATGTTAATCTACTAGTTTCGCCATCTGACTGGTGGCTTCGTCTGGGCAAGGTAACTTTATACAAAACAGCTTAAAGAACAAAAAGCTTAAATTACAACTAATACGTAACCGAATGGATGAAAAAAATATAACAAACTCATATGAACCGTTAGACGAACGCGTGGAGCGTGTATGTTAGTAGTTCGTCAGTCTTTGTTTAGCACGTGCGTTCTATAATTGGCTGCGAAGTTGAACGCTGATGTGCTGAGCGATCTTATGAGTGATTTCCAAATGTCATCACCAAGGATCATCGCTTGGTTTCTGTTTAGACTACCTCTTGAAAGGATCACTACTGCAGCTTCTTATATTGAGAGGGAGGTGTAGTCCTCTTCGATGTACGGCTTAGTACTTTTATCCCGAAACTAGTAGGCTAACATTATGTATCAAAAATCTCTGACCTATTAAACCTAGTTTATATCTTATAATATATAGTGGTCGAAAAAGAAACATTCATCATGATTGTTTCTAATTATGCATTAACTTCTGTACTAAAAATATTCCATCGGCGATGCAGGCGATTAAATAAAAAGGATGATTTTTAGCTTTTTTAATTATTAGTATGAGTCATGAAAAACACAAGGTTAAAAAATGCAGTTCAATCGCGATCACTTCCAGGAGAAATGTAGTTATAAGGATTTTTTTAACTAAAATGGTTAGTAAGAGGATAAAATTTCTTTTACTTACACTGTATGACCGCGAGAGCGTTCTTGCCACATGTTTTTTATCCCTTTGCTGACTATCCGAAATTAATATATGAATCTCTAAACATTCTCATTTTAAAGATAGTAATTCTTGACTTTGTAGGTGTTATCGATCGATTGTGACCCGTTTTCAAATAGACAGCCTCAATCACTTGCTGCCTGCCACGTTTTCGAATACATCTTCATACAAACATTGTTGCATTGTTTTGGATATTAAATCACTGATTTCAGAGAAAAGGCGATACTTGATTTGTACGAGACCATTAATTTTAAGTGTATGCCATTAATATTTCGCTGCAGTGATGCCTTTGAAAAATGTCAAGATAAGTCTGAGTTACCCCCATTTCATTTCATTTGCACAACATAACTTCCTCCAAGTTGTATTATGTAACTCATCATCCGAGCTGCATAAATGATAGATACCCATGTTCCCTACCATTACCGCACTTTTGTGTGAGAGATTATAGAAGTTCATTGTCAAAGAGCGAAGTCCAATAATTACAATCGTTAAAAAAACTTTTATATTATTGTGTAAGCAAAACCTGTGATCATATTTTCTGTAAATGAATATTGCGCTACTTAAATAATTTCCCCTGAGATTCATATAATTAAGAGATGGAAATTATCATTTACTGAGGGAAGCTGGAGCTGGGAACTGTCTCCTTTGAATGAAGTGCTGAGTTCATTTCGCTGGTTATTCTTTTTTTAATATAGCGAATTTAATTATAACGATAGATATGAAAGATTTTTTATAACGTTTTAGAATTGGGGTTTAAATTTAAGGTGCTTAAACAGTAAATAGATTTATTTTGTCCTTCTCAATGTCTCGGCCCAGATTAATACAGTGGATTAATGAAATGTGGTATGGATATCTTCTAGCATTTTAATTAATTTCTGCTCTATTCCCTCTTTATATAGTACTATCTAAATGGCAAAATAGTATATCAGGCTATAAATATTGTCTGAATACTATTTTGATATAGGTTTTACTTGCAATATATGATTAATCATGTCCAGTGTACTTGCATCATAATCCTTTATAGCGACTCAAACTAATATAAATAGATGCAATCTATTTATTAATTACTGGCCTTCCGACAATTCCACAAGTTGACGTTCAAATTCTAAATGAACATGTAAAATAATATTCAATGGATTAACAAAACCTAAATAGAATAAAAATGCATAGTTTTATATATGAAATATATTTTTTTCAACATCCTCATTAAAGGATTGCTGGGTTATAACCGTCTTCCTTTTTAGTATTAGGCTTATTGGCCTGTTACGGAGCTATCCAAAGCCCTTCCAAGCAGTATCCGTCCCGAGGATAAGGTGGCTAGTCCTGGCTGTAGGTGTGTGTTCACGGGGCCTGCTTGCGGGAGGAGAAACTCCAGATAAACTGGGGAGAAAAAACCCTACAGTCCACGCCCAAGACCGGCTAACTTGGGTAAGTCTCAGAAAGCTCCTAAGCTCCTCACGTCAACAACGTCAATTGAGCCGAGGACAATCCTTTCAGAGTTCCAAGGAGGGGAAATTTATTTTTCTTTAAAATATCGAATAAGATACTTGCATAAATGTAATCGGTACTCATGAATACGGCACTCCGGATCAAGTTATATAAATTACGTGATTATGCATTTTTTTTTAATTTCCAAGATCTACATACTTATGTGGAATAAAATTCACACATGTTCTTCAGATTGGTTCCAATCTGAAATTACTGCTTATATGGACAGCAACGAAATTATCTACTCTGTGAAGTCCTTCAATGACTAAATAAATGGTTTCCCTTTGTAAATTTAGGCTTCTGAAAGTGTATTTTACTTTTAGTTAATGAACGTTTTAATTGTTTCTTACATGAAAGAAAATTCTTTGTTAATTGAACGTATCTGACACTAATTAAACACTCAGCATCACAGATAAGTCTGTTCATGACATTAGTTGGTACAGAGTGTTTCGATTTATACAATGACTGTTTATAACTCAATGAGAACACAGGTAAAGAAGACAAATGCTATGTTGTCATCACAGAATAAAGCACAAAACGGTGATCAAATATAAAGCTATATTTTTAACCTTAAATGTATAATTAGTTTCAAAGGAGACAGCTGATGCTAATTTCCCTACAGACAGTAATACAGGACAGAGAATTTTACTTCCACCTAAACAAACTTTGTTCTAACTAATTAAACGGACTTAGATTGTTCCATATTTTATTTCGGGAGGCAACTGCAGTAATGAGAAAAATTACTTTATTTATCAACTGTAATTTGTCTCTCATTAAGCATAATATGGCTCGGATGTAAGCCGGGAAATGCAGTTCATTTCCACTCATTACATACGATTCGCGAAGTGGATCTAACTTCTGGACGCATAATTGCAATAAATATATTCAAATATTGGAAATATTGTTTCTAGTACTGAAAAAGAAAAGTCCAAATCGTTATTTGGTAACAACATAGATGGAGAAATGAAAGAATAAACATCCATAGTTTTCTTAATTGGAATGATGCTGTCATGTGTTCTTTGAACATATTTATAGAACAGGTCTTCATTCGTGTGTTATCATAAATTGCCAAAGATGCAAGATTATATTCCTGTTCAGGTTCGCTCTCTGGGGGGAAGGGGGCGTCTAAATAATCGATGCTTTTTCATAATGTGATTTCCTTCTGGTGCAGACACAGGAAGTTGCCTTGACGCAATTCTGTCAACGCGCACGTGTGAGAGACATTCCCGTCACGTACAGATAGCATTTCTGGCACTGCACAGTTCCGCTTTCTGTGTATGCAACCTACTAGCAAACGTGGTTATTGGACATTAGAGAGACAGGGACCCGAAACATAACAAGAAAAATAAACTTATGTCCTCAGAAAATATCGCGATTTTACACCACACGTGCTATCTCTCTCGTGAGAAATGTTGGATGAATCGGAGTTGGGTAGTAATTTCCTTTCACTTGTAAAATGCAACTAATCATGAAGTTTAATGGGAAGCAACTCAGATGCACTTTGGGAGGATAGTGGCGTTTCTACGAAGTCTGATTTTATGGCCATTATCTATTTAATGGGATCTTCTAAATTTTGTCTTAGAAAAATTTAAAAATTCAGCCTGGAAATTCTAAACAATGTTAGCTATTGTAGCAGAAAATTATCTGTATATGCTCTCTTCTGCGTCGATTTGTTATAATTCGAAGTTCTGCACATGTCGATATTTTAGCGTTGTTCTTAAATTTATTATTATTATTCGTGACACCTCCCAGGAGTCCGAAGACTCATCAAGGTAGGACACCCATTGCACAACTCTCCATCTCCACCTCTACTACCTCTCCACCTCTAGTTGTCTACATCAACGCCATCTGCCGCCCACCACCACCAATAATGGTATTTTTTGTCTGTAAATAGCGTGTTCTGAAGGGCCGATTTATCAGTATGCGGAAGGAAAAACCCGAGTTTCCGGGGGGGAAAACCCTGCTACCTCCGTAGGAGATCGGCTAACTCACCTTCAATTGAAAAAGTCCAGATAAAGATTCTTCCCGTCACGACGAGAATCGAACTTAAGCCTTTTCTAATCGAAGGGCGCAACGTACTGTCGTTCTTCCAATTGCGCTACTTTTTATTTATTTATTATTTTTTTATTTTTATTTTTTATGAACAACTTTATTATCAACTTTTGCAATTATTTACATCATAATGAATTATATATACAATACATACAATTGTTATATCATTATTTCAATCGAAGTTTCATGTTATATTATATCATCATGTTATAATGTAGTTGTTACATTACTGTTCTCTTAAAATGCCTTGACTTCCTTTACTTATAAACAGGGAATCTCATAACTGGTAGTTACATACACATTATTACTTTCTATTACATCAATTAAGGTATATTTAAGCTTTGTTAGCATTTTTTTTTTCTTCTCTCTCTCAATTGGGTTTAACACTTTTTTCCCTTTAAGGAATATACCATATATATAAATATATATCACACTTTTTATATATTTAGCAAACTATATATATTCTACAAGATAAATTATATATACATCTGTACAGCGAAATAACATTCATATGCAATCATCTACAGAATTTCTTCTATTATATTACAAGTGGCAGTTATAATCACATACAAAGCTTTCACGTGTGTTACATAAAATTCGGCGTCTTGTAATTTTCCTGATAGTTTTTTTTTTTCAGTTAAACTTGTAACAATGAGTTCACTGTTTGCATTGAAGTAGGAGAGCACTCTTTTTTCCTGCGGTAGGAGATCTGTTCCAAGTGACTCAGGCGCTGTTTCCTCTAATGAAGGTGGAGAGCTGGTATCCTTCCGATTTGCCCCATATCCATATAGGAGTGATGAAGGTGTCGTTCTGTTGTTGGTTGGAGGGTTAGTCTGATGTAAGGTTGGAGGTTAAGTGTGCCCATTCTTCTGTAGTCATTCTTCTAGACTGGACTGAATTGGTGATCTCCTACTGGATATAGTGATGTAATTTCGATATTGTTCCGGGACTGTCTTCTCTTCCATACGCTTGGTCGCACCTCTGAGCCCAAATTGCGTACATCGTTAGGATTAGAATAATTGTTTGCACCCTGTTTTGTTTTCCTTTTAGCCAGAATAATATTTCTTCACTGATTAATTTGATTTCGGGAAGCCATCTTTTAACGGCTTTCCAAGTTACTTCTGCTTCCTTGCAATATAACATTAGGTGGTATAGTGTTTCCGGTTCCTGGTAAAACTGACATGTTGCATGCTCTTCAAGGGGTATACCTTTAGCCACTATCCACATCTTGGTTGGTAGGTAGGCATGGTGCACTTTAAAGAAGAAGGTTTTATACCTTGGATGTATTGGGAGCTTGAAGATATTGTTTAATACCGGACTGAGTGTGATTTGTCCTCTTCTTAATTCTCTGTGTTGTGGTATGGGAATGGTTGTTCTGCTTAGTTTGTAGTATGCTGCTTTTGTTTTTTGACTTATTAAGGTTTCAGTGTTGATGCGCTCTGTCACAAATACGTATCCCTCTCTGTAAACATTCGAGGAACTCTTCCGTGAATATCTGGCATTGTGCTGATTATTCTGTGTGGAAAGCATTTCTGTAGGAATGCTATTGCATATCCGTGGTATGACTTAGTGTTTGGTGTTTCTGCAGTATTCGCTCTGTTGATAACTGTTTTTAAGTGGACATTAAGTAGACCTAGACCATCGGCTTCTAATTCGTGAAAGAGCGTTGTTCTCCTCATCGGTTCGTACCGAGAGCCCCAGATGTAGGTGACGCACAGCCTGTGGATCTTGTCTGCCCATTTCCCATGGTACGGGATGTTGTTCACTTTCTACCAGATGCGACAGGATAAATATATGTTGCATATTCGCGCTTTTTCTCTTACAGATAATTGTCTTGGGCACATGGTATTTATTTTCCATGCAACAGCTACGTGGAGTTCTTTTCACTGTTCTTCATACGTTTCTGGGCCGCCTACTTTAACTTCCAGAACCGGTAAGTATTCCTGAGTTCCTATGCCTTGAGGAATCTCAGTGTTATTTTCCAATTTTCCTATTAGCATGCAATGAGATTTATTCAGGTTTACTTTCAAGGCAGAAGCTCTTGCAAAAGCGTCTAGTAATCATTGACTCTTCTATGGATGTTTCCGTCTCTAGGGTTAATGTGATGTCGTCAGCATATGCCAATATTTTTGCTTGGCTCTCCCCGTGAATGTTTGTTCCTTTGATTTCTTTGTTGGAGTTGATCGTTCTGATGACTGGTTCTGGTGCAAGGACGAAGAGGGCCATAGAGAGGGAGTCTCCTTGTAATTTTACAAGGCATAATTACTTGACTTTCTGGTTTCTCGTAGAAAGTTTGCAGCCAGTTCCTAAATTTTGAGCCAAATCCCATTTCCTCTACAACTTTGAATATATACACGTGGCTTATGGTGTCAAACGCCTTTTCTATATCCAAGCCTACTAGGACACAGGGTTTGTCGGTCAGATTGTAGTACTCATATACTGATCTTAAATGAGTAATTGTGTCTGCTATGTTTCTGCCCTTAATTGCACAAGTCTGTGCGGGAGATATTAATTTCTGTAGGTACTTCTGTATTCTTTGGACAGGATTTTTGAGATGATCTTGTAATCGGTGTTTAAAAGGATTATCCATCTCCATTGCTTTTAATTTCTCTGTGGCTGAAGTTTTCGGGATAAGTGTGATGTACCCTGTGCTGAATCTGTCTGGCTTTATTTGTGTTTCGTATATTTCTTGCGTCATTCTCATAAATAAATGCTCGAATTTTTGAAAGTAGTGCCTTGTAACATTCGTTTGTAAGACCGTCTTCTTCTAGGGATCTCTTGTCTGGTAAATGTCTTACTGTTTGCCTAAATTCTGCTGTTGTTATCGGGACCTCAATTTCTTCCGCCTCCTGCTGGGTTATCTTAGGTATGAAGGGGAGGAATATGTTTCTGTCCCGTTCCTCGCTTTGTTTTTCCGAAAACAATGTTGCGAAGTATTCGTGAATAGCATGCAGTAGTTCCGCATCTTCTTGAATAATTTTTCCATCGTAGTGTAAACATTCTATTCTCATTCTTTCGTAATTCCGTTTTTCGAAAACCCAAGCTGTGGATATTTTGCCCGCATCGTTTTCTATGGTTCTTAACAGGGAGCAGCGCCATGCTCCATTTCCTGAAGTTGTTACGTTTTAATTTTTTCTCTAATTAGATTTATTTCTTGTTTAACTTCTGGTTTGGTCCGATCCATGTAGTTCAGGCTGGATGGTTTCTTTAGATCTGTCTCTCTTTCTTGGTTTTGCTGGTGTTTTCTTTTAGTGCTAATTTTTATGGCTGCGTTTTTAATTTTTCTTTTGAAGGTTTCCCAGGCTATGATTGGATTGACTATTTTTTCTACGTCTGATATTATATTTTGTACTTCTTTGTTGAATTCTTTATCTTACGTTAAGTTCTCATTAAATTTATACAGTGGGAAATTTCTGTTGACGAATTTTTTTTCTTTTTTCCTTGTGAGTGGGTTGAAAGTCTGCTATTACCATGTTGTGATCGCTGAAAGTTACAGGGATATGATCAACACTGCTCGTAGTGAAGCCTCTGTATTGGGACTGGTAAATCCTGTCGATTCTTGAGGCGTTCCCAGGAGCGAAATGTGTGAACTCCTTTTTTCTTGGATGCAGGAATCTAAAGGCATCTGTTAGCCCACAGTCCACAAAGGTCTTGATGTGTCCTTTCTGTGGCGCGTGTGCCCCTTTTTCCTGATCAATGAAGGGCTGTTCCACGAAGTTCATGTCACCTGCAATTATTGCTATGTTCTTCTGTTGCAGATTTTCTTTGATTATCTGCCAAAATGTTATTTTTTCTTCACGTTTTGTTGGGCCGTACACATTCATTAAGGTTATTATTTTATTGTCAAGATGTATGTCAACTTCTAGGGTTCTGTGCCTGACAGAGACTTCGTGGGACAGCAGTTGCATGTGTGGTGTCTTTTTGATAAGGATAGCTACTCCTCCGCTAGAACTACTGCTGGCAGGTTCATTGATTAGGATGTAGTGATGGGCGAGTCTTTTTTTCTAGTCGTGTTACTGGCTCTGGCCCGTGAATTCTTGTTTCCTGCTGCATTACGATGTCTGGCAATTTTTTGTGAATTTCATTGATCAGTAGGTTTTGGCATTCTTTGGTATTTATCCCGTTACAATTTAGGCTCATTAACTGCATTTTGGTTCGGATTTGTTCTGTTACAATTATTCGGGTTGTTTTATGTTTTGCTTCTGGCTCTGGTAGTATTTTGGCGTGACTTTAATTTTTGTTCTTCGCTGTGTTTTAGGAGCTATGTTTTGTGTTGCTAGCGACTTGCTACTTGTTTCCCCTTGGGATTTCGGATTAGAGGTTATTTGTGACTCATTTGAGGTTTCCTGCTTGTCACCTGTACAGTTCTTTCCACTAATCTCCTCCCTCGTTAATGGCTCAGGGCGACTTTCTGGAATTTCATTTTCTCTGCTTTCCCCCCTCTTATCGTTCGATATAGACTTTATGGAACAGTGGTTTTGTTGCCTTTTTGTAACGTGAAGTTTTTTCTTCCCTGTCTATTGATGAGTTGTTTCAGTTGTTATTCTCCCTATTTTCTTCTTTGCCTTTGTTATGCCCATCAGAGTCTTGCACATCCTCTTCTCCGCCTTCCATGTCTGGGGACTCTTCGTTTTGCCTCAATATGGAAGCATACGTGCTACCCTTGCATTGATCTGCTGCATGACCTATGCGGTTGCACTTTTCACATTTCGGCTCATTGCAGTGTCTGCGTAGATAGATGTCCGATTTTTTTACAGCGGAAACAGGATGGCGGTGTTCCTGGGACGACGCCTATTCCCATAACCTTTTTCACTCGTATAATATATGGGATGTCGTCAATTTTTGCACCTTCTTGAGTTCTATAACTAATTTTTTTTTGTTGCTTAGGACATGAGACCAGTCATCATTCTTAATTGTTGATATGTTTTCCAGAAATTCTATTTTTCCAAAACTTTCAAAGTGGAGAGCAACCAAGTGATTTGGTATGTGGGGTGGCACCCAGTGTATTAAAATGTCTAATTTCCTACATGCACTTATATGAATAATTTTACAGGTGCCGTTCCTCACTTGGATGTTCCCCATGCTGGCAAATAATTCTTTAACGGTCGGTTGTTTGAACGACAGTAGAAAAACATAATTGTATTTTAGATGACCTAAATGCCACACATCACTTCTTTTAACTTTGTTTTCCGTAAGACTTTTAATTATGTCCTCCTCGGTGTAAGGACCGCATTTTGCACCACATTCAAGAATAACAGTTTTAGACCAGTCCATTTCCAGTGGTAAATTTAGCGATTAATAGGTCCTGCGAGTTAAAACCTTCAGACCGATTTTCTTGTTCACTATCTACTTTAGATTCAATACCGTTATTTCTATTCATTATGCTATTCATATCATAATGGTTGAAACAAAGAGGCTACGGATGCGAAGCCTGCGAAGCTACGGTTGATCTTCGGTCTTCCTCTGCGGCCTGCAGCTTGGGGTTCGGGGCAAGGGTCGCGCGGGTCACTAATCACTAACAATAGGGAGCACTAGAAAACACGTTTGCACTCTATGAAAGCTAGAGACCAACTGCTCTTCCAATTGCGCTACGGAGGCGCTTAAATTAAATTAAATTTAAAATGAATTCAATCGAACTTTTATTTTAAAGGCGGAATATTAAATTTCTTCTTGGCTGGAATTAGATTGTGAGTTAGATTACTTTTTGTCGTAGTGTCACTGTAAGTTTTTATATGGACGTGCTCATGACATCCATAGAGAGTGACCAGTCTCCATGCCATAACATAGCCTCGATAATTTCACCCACATACTACTACTCGGGCTTCCTCATCAGGCACGGCGTAAAAAAGCATGTGGTCACCGGATTACACATCAGTAGTTGGGAAGCCTCCTGACTCGGTACTAACAAATTAACGTGGAATAAATGGCTGTCGGCCTGTGACACGGTTCCAGTTTTAATTAAAATTCTCGAAATGGAAGCTATGGGTCTGTTAGGCACAACCATGAATTGTACTAATCACGCTGCATGGAGAAGCGAGGGGGAGAACAGGAATTGTAATTTCTGCTCTAGAGATCAGACCATGCATTTGACACGTCAAGCTTTCAATACATTGGTCGATGAAGGTCACCGCTACTTAAGTAAATCTCATTGTCCTGTCCTCCAACTACGAAGGTATTCCTTCTTAGCAGGAATACTAGCGAATTTCGCCAGAGTTCCTTTTGGGAAAACACTCCACAACATGGAAAACCTCATTATAGGCCCAAACATGAAACTTACATCCTGTTCTTATACACTTACACAGCAATTGTAAGTATATAAGAACAGCTGTCTCTTTAGCATTATTTTTGTGAAAATGCCCGTTTCTCATTTAATGTCACCTTAGCTCCTCTGATCAATCAAATATATGAGTGTACATATACAAAGTAGAAGATCAGAACCAGGCCTGAGCACGCACATTTTTAGAGTGCAGATAAGGGGCAGATAGTATCCAATGCCACTTTCAGCACTTCTGAATAATCGATTCTTATGTTTGATAAGCATATTTAAAATTGGAACACGCAGTAGAATATCGAAAAATTACAGAAGACAAGACCACATGAGAAAGTGTTGGCAGTTTCTAAACTACCTGAGAGATGAGCGGAAGAAGGTAACTCCATAAATGTACTTGAAATTGTTATCTAATGAGGTGGCCGCAGAAGACTTTGGATGCAAAGAAAGGAAATTACGACAACAGAACAAATATTTCATATCACACAAGATTTGAAACTCGGAGTTAAGATGATGTTTGAAAATGCTAAATCTCAGAGATTTAAAGAAATTTACATAAGTAGTTATTTAAAGAGAGAGAAAGACAACTTTGTGAAAAGATCTGCAAGAGAAGGTGAAAAAATGGACAGTTTGGTGGGAGAAGATGCGCAAAAGGTCGAGAATTAGGACAGTTGGAAGACTGTGCGAGATGAAAATGAAAATATGCTCTCAAATTTTCTGCGGACGCCCGTGCTAGATAATTCTCTTCAGTTACTTTTCTACCATGGGCGTCTGCAGAAAATTTTCTAGGAGGTGGGGGGGTGTGCAAAGCAAAATTTTCCACGGAGGGCAAAGCTTGGAGACGAATAATTACTTCAATAAATTTTTATTTAATTTTTTTTTCACAAGTAGACCCCGGGGAGGGCAAGTGCCTCGTTCCATTCCCCCCCTCTGCGGATGCCCATGTTTGTTATTTCTTAAAGATGGAAGAACACTTTAATGAGATTTCTACATTTAAAATGTAGAAATCTCAGAAATCTCAGTTGTTTTCTACATTTAAAATGTAGAAAACAACTGACATCATTCGAAATTCAATAATGAGAATACCTGCTATACGCACAGATTTTAATATTATATAAGAACAATACATAACAATGAACTGACGAAAAGTAGAAAATCATAAATCTTAGGGCAACCATAATCGAAAAGCTTAAGATAATCAATGAAACTGCAAATGATCTTTGCCTATATGCTACAATTTGAGAGGAATTAGTCTAATGTCAATACCTATAAACGTGGTTTGTAAAATATTGATAAATTGGATTAAATTAGGAAAAAGTAGAAAAGGCATTACAGCATGAACAAGTGGGTTTGAGAACAGGTGGGAATACCGTGCATCACATTTTTTACCTTATCGAACAAGATATACAATTAGACCTAAATCTCATTAGAATCTCATTAGACCTAATTTTTACAAATTTTGCCAAAGCATTTGACAATGTTCATAACAAGACTTGTATAAAACAGAGCTGGCTGGTCTTAAAATAAAGATGAACCAAATTTCTTAAAATTAGTCAACATGCAGTAGGAGTTCAGTTTACGTACTTGAGAGAAAATGTAGATACTGACAGAGATATAGTGCAAAAACTGACAAAAGCAAACACTGTTTTTAGAAAATTAAACAACATATAGAAATCCTTCATATATCACATCACAATAAAACCAACGTAAAAATCTTCAACAGCAATTTTAAGTCTGTGTTTTTACATGGGGACTGACAATAAAATAAATTAACGAAGCTCAATTAAATGGCTCAATGTTTTGCTAAAATATAAATATTTGGCCTCAAGATACAACAAACGATGACTTTTACAAGCTAACTGCAAAATTTATCACAGGTTAAATTAACAAAAAAAAAAACGTTGGAAATAGATTTGACACATAAGAATGGAGATCCAGAGAAAGAGATTTCAACGGTGGCTTTCAAAGATTACAGAAGGCAGATGGGACATAATTGACTTTGCAGAGAATGAAAGAAAAATGGCTGTCAGGGAGAACTGGAGAAAAATTGAATGGGTTGCTCATGACAGATATCTGGACATGGATTTTTGCCTGATATGGCATAAGACACTAAGAAGATAAGTAAAGATCATAAGTATCTTTATTATACAATGTATTATAACACTTTTATTATATAATTTGATTAGACAAAATTCACGTGATGTTATAGTAAGCAAGTGGAAACGAATGCCATCTCGCCCTTGGGAATAGACAGATACAAGTGAATATTTATAAATGGTGTGAGATTAAATTTATTATACTGTGGAATTATTTAAAAATTTATGTGGAAAAGGATTTATCAAGGTTATTTGTAAATTGACAATGGCATTTCTATTTTTTTTTAAAATGCTGAAATAAGGTTTCAGATTACGTACTCCGATCCGATCTATTAAATCATCTAAACAGAACCAAAATATCAATCGGTTATCTATATACACTCAATGATAAATTTCAAATTCACTCTTTGATGGGCAAAGTAAATATTAAGATGCCTCCCCGAAAAGAGAAGATGCTTAGAAATATTGCTTAAAAATACTCGCGTTTTAACATAAAAAATGGTTTATTTGATTTGATTCATAGACAGAATGTACGCAGTGCCTATCCGCGTAACCTTGGTGAAGATTAGATGTTAGCAATGTAACAGGAAATCAAATAGAATTTGTATGGCCCATTTATGATTGCCGTAAACAAAAATTACATTATATAAGAAAAGTGAATCTTAGATCCAGCATTATTTTTAAGCTCTCTAGTCAACTAAGGTAAGTTGACTAGAGAGCTTACCCGAATACACACACCGGCATTGACGAGTTGGCTTAGTTGGCTTGGGAAGCGCCTTAATAAAAGACGCTTCCCAAGTGTCTATATATATTCGCCTTTTATTAGTCCATTTTGATAATGTTTCACTGGCCTGAAAGTTGTTTCGAACTGGTTGGTTCTCCTCAGATTCCAGGCAACTATTTAAATAAAGCCCTCTCTAAAAATTAGACGATTCAACAGACCATTCTCTACGAGTGACCGAAAATCGTTCAACTCAGCGATGGTTTCATTCATTGACAGGCTCACCCCATCGCTGAGCAGAACAGCTCATATTCCAGAATAAAGCACCCACCGACATACCCCCGATAGAGGCCCTGCCGGAAAAACGCCAATCCCCAAAGACTCAAATTGCTCTCTCAAGGCAAACCTGCCCCGATATCCTAAGCCCCCTCAGCGGGACAGGACCCTGCAGATACTTAAACAAATCCCTCTCTAAAAAATAGGCGATCCTCCCAGATCACTCAATACGAATGACCGAAAGATTGTCCAACTAAGCTTTGGTTCCACTCAGTGACAACCTCACCCTACCACTCAGCAGAACCGCTCATATTCCAGGGCAAAGCAACCACCGACAAAGCTCCACACGAGCCACGCTGGAGAGCAAGAACTTTCGTTCAGAGTTCTTGATCTATTAAGCTCTAAGTGGTACATCCTTGTACTGCTAAACGCCCACGTTCGCGATCCAAAACTAGCCATTCCCGTCCTGATGCGTGAGCATTGCTACAAGAATAATTAAAAGAAATATCCGTAATTTTTGCTTATAAGGAAAAGAAAATGGCGAATGACACAATCAGATCGACCTTCACAGAGCACTTTCGGTCATACGTTCTGGGGTATGTTACATTCATCGGATGAGTTGTGATACCTTCTATGATCACATCAGTAGATATGTCCATCAAAATATATTTATTAAAATAGGTGGTTATAACATATTTATAATTCATAATAACCTAGTGTTCCCTTGCAGCTTTCAATGAGGGGAGGGAGGGGGATATTTGCAATAGCTTCTTGATTTTTAACTCAAATTTCTCTTTAGCGTCTTATCTATATTGAATAATTTTAATGCTTTTGTCCAGTAAGAAATGAAGCCTATAATAATATAAGTTTAAAAAAAGAGAAGAAAGGAAAGGCCCATTTCATATTGAATTTTCTGTAAACACTTCTGAAATAATTTTTCTAAATTCTAAATTCTAAAGTCTTTAAGAATCAAATTATTACTTCGTCATATCGTAATTTCAATATTGAAATTTTACCGTGTGATGTGCATCAACATGTCAAGCTCTCAGCAGCATGCCGAATAGTGTATTACTCTAAATTTAAGTATTCTTTGCAGAATAGAGGATGGATATTTTTAAGTGATTTATGGACGAGCCTTAAAGAAATATTGACTTACATTTCTACATGTGGAACAACTCCAGATTAAGAAATAGATCTTTGATATCATTGATCAACGTGCATCAAAGAAAGCTTTCTTCAGACCTAATCACAGTAGGAAAAGACCCTTCTTCTCGCTCCAGTGAATTATGCAAAGCTTTTCTTATCCTTATCTCAAAATGCAATAACCTGAAACATTAAAAACTAAACTTTAAAAAAAAAGTACAGAACGATACAATACAAGCGTTTGGATGTGTGGTCCAAGGTAGCGTGAGTGGTACGTGCTTCCTCACAGAGGGGGGAGGATCCGCGTTCGAATCCAGGGGAAGGTAACTAAAAAAACTGCCCTTCCTCCACTATGCGTTCAGTTACTCGGTCGCAAGCTGGGGACATGATTTTTCGCCCTGTATTCCGGTTTCTCCTCAACACACAAAGAACACCTTAGAACACTTTGTTTCCGTCTGTTTAGGCGGAAACAGACGCCTAAACATTTCTGTAAAATTTAACATACCGTTTTTCGGTGTGTTAATTTAAGGAATTGGGAAATATCCCACGCGGTAGGGTAGTGTCTTGCCTCAGTTTTATTTTTATTTTATTTTATTTTTTTACAGCAAAACCACGCCTTCGGTAAATATGTTATGTACCATTAAGAATAAAACGTTACAATATTTTTCGATAAATTACAATTATCTAATGACAGCAACGTTTAAGGCTTCAGTTAAATGAATACAGTTATATAAACAGAAAAAATATATATATATGAAAATGAAATAATGTGTTCTTCATCTATTTATGAATCGTCTATTTAACTGGGAAAAATAAGTTCCAAATTTTCCTTATTCTACCATTAATGTTAAAAAATCGCCATATTTTCTCTTAAATAATAATCCCTTTAGCTGCAACCCAATCAAAATTCAAAAACTAATTTCAAAAACAGTTTCTGTCTACTAACGACAGAAATTCGAAAGGGGTTAACCCATCGAATGTTTTATATAATCGTACACTTCTGGCTTAAATTAAGATGTTTCAAGCGATCTTTCCCACGTTAAAGTTTGTGGCAAACTCGCGTGTCAATAGTCGGCGTCGACATTGGAAAAATAAGCTCAATTCGTAAATGTATTATGAGAAACTTATTACCCTCTTTCTCTGATGTGAAAAATAAACCGTTTAATTCTCTTATGTGAAGGCAAATAATCAAATAATTAAAGTCATGATTTTATGTACCCCTGATAATAAATCAGCAGATTTCTTACAAACGTTTAAAATCACGATTGTTAGCTATTATAAGCTGACTGAAGTTTACAGTTCCGTTAGATTTTTAGTTTTAGAATTGCTTTTAATCACCACTGTAAGGAACTAATTATTGCATTTGAAGAATCGTTCATTTTATTCGTAAATCAGGATAGTAAGGACATAATATCGGACATTAAGGATTTTTTAATCCATTTCTCGTCTTAAAAAGGTGGATCTTAACGGCCAGCCAAGATAGAAAATACGGGATGTTACATTTAGTGGTATGATTGAGACAGTTTCTGCATCACGAATGCTGGTGGCTCTGTGGCTTGATACACTCGCATGCTCATAAGCACAGTCTTTTGCCTCACTATTCATAATGATAATGTGTTTAGTCTAATTGTGCGTAATTTTAGTCGCGGTATACGCAGTATTTTAACACATGACAAACGCTAAAACGAGCAGTCTTTTTCGTAGTATACTATTATTCTTTCCAATGTCAAGGGTGTGGTTCATACTTGTTCCTTCCTCTAAAAAAATGCACGCTTTTTCACTTTGCAATGCAGCAAGGGACGAGAAGCAGTCACAAATGTCGTCTTGCATGTCTGACTGCAGTGCGATCGAATGTCAACACTCAGATAATTAAGTCTGATAGTTCCGGCATTTAAAAAAAAAGTAGATTAATAAATTCATTATTGTATAGTTTCTTAATTGGGTTCAGACAAGGTGTACACGTACAGAGTCAAAATGATCTCAAATTAATTTCAGTTTTTACACGCAATTTTGATTGCTCTGGAAATTAAATGGCAAAGATCGTTAAAAACAAATGGACGTCGCTTAGCCTGATCGTGATTTCAGGTTAAAGCAATGGAACAAGTGTGTTCATCGGCTGGTTTCCAGAAGAAAGTAAAACGCCTAATTTTATTCACTAACTCGCACTCGCTTGAAAAAAAAATAGTAATAATTGTTCTTAGGTTGCGATTTAAGACGTCTCAGTCGTAAAAGAAATCTCACGGGATACGATTTTAAAACAACAAGATGTGTTAATGGTAATATTGTGCTTAAAAAGATGTTAACATAAAGAAAATTTGGTTTTTTGCAAATGATGGTATTCAAAGTACCCACAAATACATCATTCACCATGACGGACAAGGAGATTGGTATGTAATGATAATATGATCATTTGGATGAGCGGTTTACTACTAGTGGATAGAAGGATACGCGTTATATGAATAAGATGGAGTGTGCGGTACACGATCTATTCGAGCATTAGCTACTGTGTTGCTATGGGAACCTAAAGAAATGGTCGTAACATATTTATTCATTAAACGTACACAGTGGAAATCCAACATGATTGCAGTAATGAGACGTATTATGCAAACATGTTTATTAAATCTCTTAATGCCACGACTATCCGTTCTACTACACTAACGTTATTCAAGGGAATGAAAAACGTCGCATTAAATCAATCAAGTACACACCCTCATTGTTTAAACCTTTTCCGAATAAGCCATTACAAAAGACACCATGATTCTTCTTCTTCATCATCATCAAGACAAAGCTGGGAAAAAAGTACTTGAGTTGCTTAAATGGTTAAATAAGATGTTTAAATAAGAAATTGATATAATTTTTTAATTCTCAATTTCAGGTTTAAAGGAACAACCTAGACAGTTCTGAAACTGATAACTTTGATTATGTTTGTATTCACTTTCGTTATTCAAACAAAACTAGGAGTCCGAAATATTCTTCATCTGTAGATGGTGCTACTATAAACATCCGTTCGTAAACTTCCATTTTAGTCCTTAGAGAATTGAAAACGTTGAGTTTTAAAAAGGAACTTGATTGTACAGAAAAATTATACAAGTAAAAATACTTGTATATTTTTCTTTTATATTTTAATCACTGCAGCCTTAGTTGTGCATTACTATTTCTGGTATTAATACCACTGAGAATCAATATAATTCGGTGGTTGAGTGGACTTAATGATATCGTTAAATTTAACAAACAGTCCGAATCATATATATATTACTTTGAATGAAGTCGTATCTGGTTTAAGCTTCAGTGTTTTGAAAATGACTCCGAGATGCCATTTCACTATGGGAGTTTCTTGGAGAAAGACGTTTAATAAATGGTGAAGGGTAATAATTTCCGACAGAAGGCATTGAGAAGGCTGTGAGAAGTTTATTTTTCATTGTGACATTTCTTCGTTTTTATTATTATATGCTTTTAACTCTCGAAAAGGAAGTGTGATATATCAAACTTTCCTACGTTATTCGGTCAAGATTAATGGATACAGAAGATCAAACTATAATACTTCTGGTGGAAAAAAAACGACCGTACTACTTCCTTCTTCCTTTCCTGACACACACACACACACACACACACACACACACACACACACACACACACACACACACACACACACACACACACACACACACACACACACACACACAGAGAGAGAGAGAGAGAGAGAGAGAGAGAGAACAAGAACATCTAAAGTGCAAACGCACACTCAATCGTGTGTGATTTAAGAAAGATGTGATTTAATAATTGAAAATATTATTGAAATATTTTTACTAAAAATCAAATTTATTTTTCTATTTGTTGTTTATTGTGGGCATTTTCTTATTCAGTAAACGTGTAGCTACAATTAAATTTCAACATGAATTCAATACACTATGGTAGCAGATGCAAAGTGAGGGGGGGGCTAGAAGTCGGTTGTTTTGCCTTATTTATATAAGTTTATAACCCAAGTACATACTCAGTTAATTAAAAATACATCCGAAAGTTTACTGGAACTCTGAGTCGCAATGGACTCTGAATTCGCTCACATCGAAGTTCGTTGTTATTTGTAGTACCCGACTTGTCAGTGGTATTCATATAGAACATATGTGGTTACATTGAAACGTTTAAAAAATTTAACTGCATGTGTCATATCCAGGATGTGAATCAAAAATAGCTTCGTACTATACCCGAGAAATCCATAATTCTGAGATCGCAAATCTTAAAATATAATTTTCTCCGAAATTCTATATTTCAAATAACATTAATTTATAATGAATTCAGTTTAATCCTTTATCTTAAGTGTAAGCAAACAAAGTGTGCGCCTGAAAATATCTCCAGGACTGAGGTAAGGTGGTGCATCCTTAGGCAACTCGTAGCGAAGGTGGGCCATATCATAAGTAGATATGGCCTCTCTATTTCTTCTGCCTTAGTATCACCACTCTGGGTCTGCCTCCCACTGACGAGACCTCAATAAAGGTTGAAACCGGTCTGGGTAGTGGCCCTTCCCTTAATGCATAGCATTATACATGTCCGCAAGGAGATGTGCTTTGCATTATGGAAGATACTGAGACAAGGAGTGATGAGAGCTTGGTCCACCTTTGCTACGAGTTGCCTAAGGATGTACCACCTTACCTCAGTCCTGAAGATATTTTCAGGCGCATACTTTGTTTGCTTACACTTGGATAAAGAATTAAATTAAATTCATTATAGTATAACTAAGTGCAAAATAAACTTCTATATTAATTTATTTGGATAGTTTGCCTATTGATGAAATTAACACTCGTAGCAAGTAAACAATGACATATGCTTCACGTTCTGAAAAGGTATCCAACACATGAAAGAAAAGAGGATATTCCTGTGCGTTTGAACTTCTAAACTAATATTTATTTAAACGAATCAAGTCATATTGTTAGTTTACATGATTAAAACGTCTTGATTCAAAACATAACCGAAAAAGTTTGAAGCAAACCTGTGTTGCCATATGAAGAATAAATTATAATCATAAATGCATTTGTTGTGAAGTATTACGATTTAAGCGATTATAATATTATTTTCCAACTTTTAACCTCGTACAATAACTATTTATACTCCTGCATTTCGATCGTTTCGAATGATAACGGTTGTAATAATGAAGATAATTCATTGGAGAGTGGGTTCAGTAATGAAAGCTGAATTAGAGTATATTATTGGGTCTAGCTGAAGTGATAAAACTTAGATTATTCCAGGTTAGCGAAAGTTAATTGTATTAATATCTCAGATGCCATTTGTTGGTATTTGGGTCGGATAAAGTGAGAAACGGGATAAATTGGAGCACATTCTAACAAATAGAATTACACACGCAGCTAGAGTTGTAATGGATACAGTAATACTAGAAACTGTGGTAGAGAATGGTCAATCCTACTGAAGGTATTTCCTCCACCTAGATAGGTAGAGGAAATACCTTAAGTAGGACTGACAATTAGAAGAACTTGGGTATGCTTTTCTGGAGAGATATTTGAGGATTACAAAATATACTAATTACAAGCAAAAAAAAAATTAAGAGTGGAGCCACAGATGTGGAATTTACAATATAATTGGTATAAAATTTCAACTAATGCGTGAATGTACAGTATCCCTATAAGGAGATATAAACTTGGCGAATACACATGCTATTCTGTAATTATTCATTAATATCTTAATATCTTAATTCAGCAATGTTGGTAGTCATTGCAAATTCAAGTACAGGAATAATACTGGTAGGCAGCTTCGGCAGCTGCTTTACCTATATCCTGACCGGATAAGCAACATTGGATTATGAAGTTAATACACGAGAATTTTTTGTAATCTTAAGAATAAGTTTGCTCAACAAAAGAAAGAAGATTTCACTGAGTTTTATTGGTTTTTCAGAGCAGAGATAAAATTGATAGCAGGAGTTGGCTGAATATGGTTTTATAAGAGCTCATTTTATGTTGTTGAAGTTTTACTCGTGTGTTTTTTGAAACATATGAAGTTGTCTTCAGCTAAGAAGGTAATTGGGAGTTTGTAAGATAGCCGTTATATTTGAGTATCATGATCTGCGGATGATTTCTATATGTAATCAGTGACTACGATGTTGATATACTAATATTCGTAATTAGCATCAGTAATTAAATAAAATATTTTCTGTCGTTTTGATTCTATTTTGATAAACAAAATTAAAAACGACAAAGGAAAGATATTATGCCTTGCTAATATCTTTTATATATTATTTTGGGTGGTAACTTACATTCCTTATAAATATTTTCATTTTGTAAAGAAATTTTGTTTCATAATTTGTTTTATTTTCGTTGTTTGCATGTCAGATGTATTTAAATATCGTATTATTTTATTTGCCTCCATGAATTGTTCTTTTAATTCATATTCTAAAGTACTTAAATTTACCTAATTGTTGCAGCATATTTTTCTATTTATTTTCAATTTATATCTTATTTTACAATTAGCACAGAATTTAATTTTTCATGGTAAAACAGAATGTTCAAGTACATATAATTGATTTTGGTAATACTGATGATGTAGTACCCAATAATACTATATCTGTATATCCAACCGCATTTGTGTGTGTGTGTGTGTGCGCGCGCGCGCGCGCGTGTGTGTGTGTGTGTGTGTGTG
Source organism: Typopeltis vanoorti (assembly GCF_054136105.1). Classification (NCBI taxonomy): domain Eukaryota; kingdom Metazoa; phylum Arthropoda; class Arachnida; order Uropygi; family Thelyphonidae; genus Typopeltis; species Typopeltis vanoorti. The sequence continues at coordinate 33,421,001 of NC_143566.1, read as the reverse complement.
TGTGTGTGTGTGTGTGTGTGTGTGTGTGTGTGTGTGTGTGTGTGTGTGTGTGTGTGTGTTAGGAATATTGATTTTAGAACAGCTTAAAATAATCCTCAAAACAATCCTCAGTCAGTATCGATAATACCTTTAATTTGGAAAGACCTTGACTGTAATGCCATATAGGATGAAAAATATTTTAATGGCATTTTAAAAGATAATTTGGATATTATCATTTGAAGGCCGGGAAGTTGAGTGCTTTATCCAGCAATGATGGCAACCGGATAGAATAACTTAAATGTGCTATTACAAGAACACTGGATTTATCTTGTTTATTGTTAGGTAAGGATTAAATAACTAGTCAACTCTATCCTTTCATGATAATCACGAAATATGTTTAACTCTACGTTAAGCTTCTAGTAAGCAGGATGATGGCACCACACCTGGCAATGAAAATCATTGTCACCCATGTGTTATTTAATTTTTCTGTATCTAAGCATAAAAAACTTATTGTTTAATACTGACCATCTACAAATATTTTAACATTCTTTGCCTACCAGTTTTGCTAGCAAACTGTCTAGCTTTTTCAAGGCGTTGACGGAAAAGTAAAAAAATACTAGTAAATGCAAATTGAAAGGAACATAAAAACGTTGTAAACACTCTAGTAGCTAAGGTTGCACGTTCGCCTGACAGAGACTGAGTGGACTTATTGTTCTTAATCATTATCACGCATGTGTGTTTGTTGTAAACGCATAATGTGATTACTAGCTAGCTGTAGTTCAGATGGATTTAGAGAGAGGATGAGGTTTTTCCATGAACTGTTAAGAATAGTACCCTGGTTTCTGTTGAGGTTTCCGCCAGTTTTTAACACTACTGCGGCTTCCTTGAATAAACGATGTCTATAATCGTCGTCTAAATATGGCATTGGATCTATTTTGTCACTCTATCGTGTGGTTGGACGTACAGAAATGATGTGCTAAGCCGGAAGAAATATTTCTGTTGTGGTTTACATCACCAACGTGGTCTCTCTGTCTGATCTTCAAACTTCGTGAAGTTTGTCCGATGTAGGTGAGACCACAGGAGCAAGGAATGCAATATACTCCTGGATATTTGTAGAATGGCACCTTGGCTTTTGGTGATCCTAAAAAATGTTTGATGCTGGTGGTTGGTTTGAAGATCACTCTGATGTTGTGGGCTTTTAGTATTCTGGCTACTTGATAAGAAATTGACTTGATGAAGGGAATCACTATAGCAGAAATGTGCTGAGATTTCCGTCTGTGTATCCTCCTCTTCTGCTATAAACTTACGTGCTCTATTTTTCAACATATGGATAATGGTTAGTTTGTGTGTCTTGTGATGGTTAGAAGTATAATGAAGGTATCATCAAGTGTCTGCCACTTTCTGTAAATAGATAAATTGACACTATTTGATTGTCTTTTTATCAAGATGTCTATAAAATGCAGATGGTTGTTGTTTTCAACTTCCAGAGTGAATTTTATCTTGTTATGTATGAAGTTGATTTTATTCACAAACGATTTTAGGTTTTCTAAGCTATGTAGCCATATAATGAAAATATCGTCAACATATCTCCTCCATATAGATGGTCTAGGGGAGATTGTTGACAGAATTGCTTTTTCAAGTGTTTCCATGAAAAGGTCTGCACAAGATGGAGATAGCGGACTTCCCATTGCTAGGCCTTCTAATTTTTGGTATATGGTGTTATTAACCTTGAAGAAATTAGACTGAAGGCAGTGTTTACACATCTGTGCGATGTCTAGAGGAAAGAAGTCTTGAATGATGTTTATTACCTCTTCTACTGGTACATTGTTGAAGAGGGACACAATATCCAGACTGGCTAGTATGTCTGTTGGTTTAATCTTAATGGCTTGGAGTTTATTTACAAAATGCTGACTATTCTTGATATAGGATTCTGTTGATCTTATTTCAACAAGTGCAGAAACATCTTACAAGTTTGTGAAGAGCTAAAGAGCTTAATATTTATTTTGTTTTGTTTTTTTACAATTAACGCTTATTTTTCTACATTACTGATTACTGACGTATGCTACCAGGCAAAAGAATTCGATAGTAATTTCCACTACAGTTATTGTTTTCTGCAATTCATCTCAGGATAACTGTTGGCATTCTTTAGTGTTTGTTCTCCCACCACATGAATTAATTACTAATTATGATTGATACCACAACAAATATTAAATATTCTGCCAACAGGAATTCAAGTTTAGACTGACTGACAGCATAATATGAATTAAATATGTATTCAGAAATTACCTCTGAGAGACATAGTAAAAAGGATTTTTACTCTGTAACTGGTAACAGTTAAACAGGAGAAAAATTTACTGATGAAAACAATTGATCTTATTAAGCATATCACAGAACATATCTTAAAATATACCTTAAAATTTTATATGAAGAATTTGGCTTTTTTGACTCAGTTAAAATGATGGATAGATGGACTTCTGTCATATTGTTGGCTACTCTATCCGCCTCCAGACCATGGAACCGGAATTTGTGGAGGGTTCCCTGCTTCCGTCCACCTAGGAGCGACTTGCACTGTTCTTCATTTTAAATGAATCAAAAAAAGCAAAACTCTTCATATAAAAGTTTAAGATATTCAGAGCACTATGACAAACCAACTCCCGTATACTGAATTGAACTTTCTGTGAATAGATGTGGGGTTGTGTAGGTCTTTTTGAAGTCATGACTACCAGCTTCCAGCTTATTCCACATTGACGATAACTGCATCTGGCTTAGGCTCCTACGCTTCAGAAAACGGTTATCATGTCAAAAATTAAAAATGGGAAAAATCGCTTAAAACGAGGCAAAATGGAAAACGAAGGTCACAATTTGCAACGTTATGAAAAATGGTTAGTATTAGTAGTTATCTCTTACTAGGAACTTAAGCCACCAAGTGGCGATCTACCAACCAAGTAGTATATCTCTTTATACAGGGTGTCCCAAAATTCACGTAAGAAGTAATTTTTATAGAAAAGACAGGTTTTTAATTAAAAATTGTAATTTCTTATTGATTCATAAAGTATACAGTATAGGGTTATGCATGGAATAACATATCGGGTAAATGGCTCCACGGCTTTGCTGGCACATACGCACTCTTTTGTCGAAATTTTCCATGACCGTTTTGCATAAATGTGGCTGAATTTCGTTGATACAGTGCTCAATTTCCTCCTTCAAGGCGTGGGCGGTCGTGGGCTTGTTGGCGTAAACCTTAGACTTCAAAAAACCCCAAAGAAAAAAGTCCAACGGCGTTAAGTCACATGATCTGGGCGGCCAATTCTGATCACCAAAACGGGAAATTACACTACCAGGAAATGACTCATGCAGTAATTGAATTGTTTCTCGGGCTGTATGGCATGTGGCATCGTCTTGTTGAAACCACATGTCGTCCACATCCATATCTTGCAATTTAGGCACAAAAAACTGGATTATCATGTCGCGATAGCGAGCACCATTAACTGTTATTGCCTTACCAGCCGCATTTTCGAAGAAAAATGGACCGATGATGCCTCCAGCCCAACCTCCGCACCAAACGGTGACATGTTGTGGATGCATTTGTTTCTCAACAATCACTAGTGGATTTTCTGAACCCCAAATGCGACAATTTTGTCGATTAACCAAGCCATCAAGATGAAAATGCGCCTCATCGCTGAAGATGATTTTGTTCGAAAAATAAGCATCCACTTGTTGTTGTTCCATAATCCATTCAACGAACTCTCTTCGCTGTGTGTGATCATTTTTAATAACCCTGAACTGTCAGCTGTCACGCTGTCTTTTTTTTCTCGTTGGCAACACTTTACCGCACAAATGGCGCTAAATTGAAATCTTGCGTGAATTTTGGGACACCCTGAATATGAAAATATAAATGTAAATCCACAAATGGGTATGTTTTAAGTAACCATCGATTAAGGTCTTAATGTCTTGTAATGATTTAGTATTACATACATACTGAATTCATAAATACGGTGATATGAATTCTTAATACTGCATAACATTTTATAACATAACATAATAAGAGGGATGAAGATTATCAGTTTCTCCAAAAGATGAAAAGCGCATGAATTTATTCAAATGGAGAACAGTTAGATATTAAAGGCTAAAGTTGAATATTAGTAAATTCATCTAAATTTATAACCGAGAAAGCATCTCTGAGAACGCGCTCATTACACTCTCCAGTAAATTAAAAAATATCCCGAGGCGTGAGTGTAATACGAAAAGGGAATTACCAACAACCGCATAAGAATTAACTACGCACTGTTAATATTGGAATCAGCAATCAGGCAGAATGACTGACGGTTAAGTAAGCATCAAATAAGCGAAATATAAAGGATACTCGTTATCATTTTAAACCAAAACCCTATTCAGAATTACAGGGGTCCACATATCTGGAACTAAACTAAACTAAATAAGCCATGAAATCGGAGAATTCAATGGCTTTCATAATTAGTGAAATCCTAAGCAAAGGATGATGGCTGTGGTAAATCCGTAGAGGATGAACATGATGGGGAACATCAGTTACCGTTAGCATGTAAAGGATGTGCAATATTAACATGTTATCGTTCAGTTTATTTACGAAGAGAATTTAAATTTTAATTTAAATTCTCTTCGTTAATTTAATTTTAATTAGAATGAGCCACACATTCCAATACGATTATGGGAATGTGTGGCTTGCTGTGTGTGTGTGTGTGTGTGTGTGTGTGTGTGAGAGAGAGAGAGAGAGAGAGAGAGAGAGAGAGAGAGAGAATGTTATCATAATTGGCATGTTTTTGTCTGCTACAAATTCATGAAGTGCGCACTAATCGGCATTATTTTATTTCTTTTTCGCGTCATAATTTATTCAACGTGTAGTTTAGTTCTCTTCATCTATCTCCCACTAGAAAAGCAGCAGTGTGGTTCTCGTCCTCTCAACCCTTGGTGCACCAGGAATTATAAAGGGAATAAAGGTATGTGCAAACATTTGTATTATAGCATTGTCTTGGAGCAAACTATAAATGCAGAGGATTGATACAAACAAAATTAATCGTTCATTATGTAAAATTTTATTCAGAATTAAAAATTCAACACATCCCTAAGAACTGTCTACCTAAAATAATGGCAGATAGTGATTCACAAATAGACCCTTTTTATCTGTTCAATAGAAACATGCCCAATGGGAGTTTCCTAATTTTCCATGCATAAGAGAGAGAGAATAAACATCAATAAAAGGAAAGTAAATATTAGGAAAGAAAACCAAAATTTCTAACTTGCGTTTTTTATGAATTTCACTTTGAATTAATGGAAACTGTCATATAAAAATATTCTTCTTAATTTCCTCTCTAAAGCAAACTATTGTTACTTGAATTATATAGCAACTGATTATGAATACAATTAGTACTTATATTAACTCCTTGTTATGTTCGTTTACGAACTCCTTATTATATTTAGGATATGATAATATATCCTTATTATCATATCCATGAAAGCAGAAGCGAAGAAATAATCCCTCCAGGAGTTTCAGGTGAGAATTCCTACTTAAATTATATCCACATTTCGCTCTCGACATTTGAAAAGGAAGAACTCGTATAAATTAACTAGCGATAATGAGTCAGCCAAGGAAAAGTTCGCTCTTGGTTGTGAAGTTCTCGTCTTTATGCACCGCTATCATTGAATTACACATTTTATGAAGGCAGTGCCTAGAGTTTAAAATCCTGTAGATCCTTCTTTCCCATTCGCTTTGCAGGGTATTAAAGGGATTCCCATTTTGTAGCAAGAGATAATATGAAAAACATTACGACTGCATTGATGAAAAGATACCTGTCATTTAGATCGATAAGTATTCAAGAACAAGTTCGATTTTCTTTAAACGCTGAATGTGCTTTACACTTCTGTCATGATATTTAAATTAACTATATTGAAATATGAATTAAAGATTCGAAGGTTGTGCTGTTCTGTATATAACACACTATAAAAAGTCGTCCATCTTGATAGAAAATATCCCTGTTTATTTCTTCAGGCTATTGTAGATGTCCATAATTCTATATTATTTATCAATAAGATTTATCCCATAATAATAATGAAAAGGTTAAATTGAAAACAAAAAAAATCTTTTTATCGATTTTTAATTACTGCCTGTTTCAAGCCCTTGTTTGGACAAAAACAAAATTTGCGGAGGCTTCACGGATAATGAATTATGTGAATGATATTACTATAGATTACTTTTAATTCGCAGAGTAGTTATTGCACTGTGACTATATAGATCTGGGATCAATATTTTCAATGAGGTTCTTGGAATGACACTAGTAAATTCTACAGTCATTTCACATGAAATTCTGAAAAACTAGATTCTTGTTACTCCAGTTCAGAAACACAATCATTATAATGAGAAATTTCACATTTCTCGGCTAATGTTATCTAAAACGAAATTGTCCATAGTAAAAATGTAGGAATGACTGGATAAATATAACAATAAAGAACTGTCCGTTTTAATATGAGTATAAAAGTAAAAGAGAGAAATAGTAACGAAAGCCAAATTAAAGTAGGAAAATTAATTAATAAAAATTCACCAGCGGTTGATCTTAATATTTATCAACTACTTTCTAATCACTGTAGAAATATTTCTTAAACATACTAAAATTTCAAATCTAAAATATCGTCTGTTCACTTTTGTTTAAAAGTGAACAGACGTTCCAAACTTATGATTAGAAATATTAATACCAGCGAGTCTTATAGGAAAGAATGTGAATCAGCTAATTACAACCGTACAAATGAATTTGGCAAAGCCTCTAAACGGAATGGCACGAGCCATTATAAATAGACTGAGTAAATATTAATGTTTTCCAACCTAACCCGAAATTCATTAATTATTTTTACTTTTGGAAGATTCTCTCATACTTCGTTTAATTTAATTACTCAATCGTGAAGTTCGGGTTAATCAATGATTAAACAAATAGCCTTTCACTTATTAAATTAGTTATTATATACATTCCATCCTCGCAATAGGATGGGATGTATATAATAATCTAGAATACCTAGGAGGAAGGAGAATTCATTTTTCAACAGCCCTTCAAAAATTATAAGATTAATATAAATACTTTAATGTAATGAAAAAAAGAAACAAAAAGTAATCAAAATCAGTTAAAAATCTGAAATTGTTTTAAAGATTTCCTAACGTAACGTTTAAACCATTTCAAAATATCATTTGAATGTCATTGAAAATAACACATCTAAAATTTTAAATATATGTCAAGCAAAAATTTCTAAAACACTTTCAAATTGTCAAAGAGTCTTACTTAGAAGGATAATAAATCTATCTGGTTTCATACTTTTGATATAAGATGCCTTAAAACTGCTTTCTTAAAATACACGATTTTTCCACTCATCCTTTATCAAAACAGATAATAAAAGACGTGTGTATCTTAATCTGTGAGAAATACCGTCTGTATTCAATCTTTGTCTTTTTAAGAATATCACCAACAGGTAATTTAAATTTATCTCCGAAGTTAATCTTTTCAATAGAGCTCCCCTCATCCCAATCGAGCAGCCTATCCTTTTCCACAATATATGTACTTATATATTCTAAAACTAACTTGTTACGAGAGTTGATAACATCATCAGTAGCGGAATGCGTGATTCTGCACGCACTTGCACAATAAGAGGACGACAGTTTTACTGATTCTGTTTTAAGTAAGAAAAAAAGTCAATTTATACAAGTTTTAAACCCCCCCCCCCCGATCCTTACCTATAGTACAATAAAAAATTGACAATAAATTAATATTCCATTTATAAATACTGACTAGTTTTTCGGTTGGAAATAAAATGATAAAATATTAGATAGATGATAACTTTTAAGGAAATAACACAACGGAAAGAGAATAAAAAAAAGAAATATGACAATGCTTAATGCTTAAAGAAAACAAAAAAGAAAAAACTCGTTTAGAACTCTTTAAGTAACTTAGTCCTAAGAATCTAAATCAGGAAGTCGTAAACTTCCTGGTGGTTCTGATGGGCGAGGAAGCCATCATTCAAGGCAATGGACACACCTGCATGCAAAGCGCATACACTCCATAAAATATTAAGCGAAATAAAAACAGAATGAAGGAAACGAGACTTTATAGCAGGTAACTGCAATCAGCGCAGAGTATCCACCAAACTGATGACGCTTCTTACGAGACGCAAATGCAACCTACATCTTTGTTCAAGATCAATTTGTCTTCCAATTGTCGACAGGTATTCTCATTGTTTGCGAGGAAATCCACAAGAGCGAAACAGCGAAATTACGAGCAGCATTCCGAAACATTCCAAGAGTGATTAGAAGAAAAAGTCACTTCCAAAACGGGGGAAGAAAGACATATGACATAAAAACACTTGGGAAAAAAGCTTTTAACATAAAGTAAATTATAAAGTAAGCAAATAAAATAAGTAAATAAAGTAAGTAAATAAAATAAGTAAATAAAGTAAGTAAATAAAATAAGTAAATAAAGTAAGTAAATAGAATAAAGATTGTTTGCACAGATCTATTATGGAAAACACAGACAACAACAGAACTAGACAAGGTCTGTTCAGGTGTATATCAGTTTTAAAAGACTTTCAATGGATGTGACTGGAAAACGAATTCCTCGAGCCTATATATATATATATATATATATATATATATATATATATATATATATATATATATATATATATATATATATATTCAATAAAAATTCAAGAGACGTTGATTTCGGATGGGAGGAACGGACGGTATCAGATTTAAGGCAAGATGAATACCTATAAACAACTCGTTAAATTGTGAATTTCTGATAAATATAAAATATGTAGAATAGCGTGACATTTCTAACCTGCGTTTCCCAGGAAATTTAAAATATATTATTCCAGCATGCAAAAGCGTCTTGGTACTTTCAAATTCCGTGACACATTCTGTAGATATAATTGCTTACTTTTATTATTATAATCATCGAATAAAGAAGGTTTTCTTTTTTTTCTTCTGCATTATTCGAATGTTTTGCGCATACTTACTAGCACATTCCAAGTAAATACTAGTTATGATTAGAAGTATTGCCTCATTGATCATGTCAAAGGAGTGTATTCAAGAAATTTTACTCACTATATTCTGTAGTGAGAGCCAGCTGTTTATATGATTCTGCTGCTTCGTGCTACTTGTGAATTGGAAAGGGGCCTTAGACGATTTTTTTTCGTTCACAGGGAAATTTACATTTGTAAAATATTCCAACTGGCTCAGATGGAATATTTGCAAAATATTCAAGCTGGGCCAGGGCCCTATTTATTTAATCACAGTGGCCCTACTTATGAGTAACAGATAGATAGGAAACATAACTGATAACAGAACCAATAGGAAATTATTGGGCCATATTTCCTTTTTAACAAGGAAATGGTTACCTTTGGTCCTAAACTCTTTGATTGAATAAGAGAGCAAATGCATTGCAACTAAGTATGTGTGGAATATCGTGGAGGCTTGCGAAGAAACAATGTAATTTTTAGCGATAGACAGAGAGATAGATATAGAAAGTGATTATGATTTCGTTATCTCTGTTTATGGGTATATAATTCGCGATACTGGTTTTTTAAATTCTTAAGATCTTTTAAAAGCAGAAGAGTCACCTTCTAAAATTCTCCTTTTTCTGAAAACGACAGGAATTATGTGGATGTGTATCATGAAAGAAGAAAAACAGATTCCGACAAATCATTGTTGTACGAGTTCACATCTCCCTCCAACATGGTAAGAGCTCACATCTCCATCTCTTTAGAAGGATCACAGCACTGAATATGAATAATGTTGAGGGCGTATTATAATATCAAAAAATGAATTTATTAATTAAACAATAATAAAGACACTCAATGAACTTCAAAAATTAATAATAAACAGAATCTACAAACTATACAATAATCTACAAACAATACAATACAATACCAATTGTGCACGTAATCCGTTATTCATAGTAATGTATCAATAATTTCAATTGATGAAAAGTAGTTCACTGGACAAAAACTTCGATATTTTCACTCATAAATGCAATTTACTTGTTTATGATGGTGGTCTGTAATGTTCTGGACCTAACAATGAAAAAATTAATTTATAATTTCAAAATTATTTTTTCTTTTTCAGCATAATCTCCCTTAAGACTAATACATTTATTCCAGTCCAGTGATGCTCCAGCGCCATTATCCCGTCCCTATAGTGGTTCTCAGTAAGATTTGAAAAATACCCCACTCTACAGCTGCAATCAAATCAAAATCAATACGAAGCAAAACGATGACCAGCTAGGAGGAAGATTTTTAGTTTTGGGAAGAGGTAGTCAGAGGGAGCCAAATCTGGGGAATAGGGTGGATGTTCCAACAATTCATTATGCAGATCCCTTAATTTTCCCATTGCCAAAACACCTTTCTGGGCAGATGCATTATCCTGATGAAAGATGATTTTATTCTTCTGCAAACACAAATGTTTACGTCTAGTCTGGTTAAAAGATCGAAATAATATTCCTCCGTTATTGTTTTATCCATTTCAAGATAATTAATAAACAAAATGCCTTTAGCATCCCAAAACACCGATGCCATGACCTTTCCTGCTGATGGAACAGACTTTGTCTTCTTTGGGTTGAACATCCGGTTTCTGTCCATTGTTTTGACTGCTGTTTGGATTCTAGTGTGTAATGGTAAATCCAAGTCTCATCCATAGTAAAAATTCGACGCACAAAATCCGTTTTATTCTTGTTAAAACGCTCCAAGCAATGTTCAGAGATTTTCACGTGAATGCGTTTTGGATCCGCTGTTAGCAAGCCTGGCACCCATCTTGCGCAAAGCTTTTTCATTTGCAATTCTTCATGGAAAATATATCCTACGCGTTTTTTTTTTGAAATGCCTATAATCTCAGCAATTTCACGTACTTTGACTCGCCGGTAAACAAATACCATATCGTGCACTTGATCAATGATTTCTGGGGTTGTTACGCTTTTTGGACGTCCTTCACGTGGATCATCTTCAAGGCTGTTACGGCCACGTTTAAAGTCGGCAGCGGATTCCTTAATTGCCGACAACGAAGGAGAAGAGTGCCCGAAATTTTTATGAGCATCGAATGAATTTCTTTTGGCGTTAAACCTTCTTTTAGAAAGAATTTTCTAACCGCACGATACTCAATTTTATCCATTTCAAGGGATACAGACAAGACGTTTGTTTAGACAGCTGTATAAAACAAGCCACGTGATAGAATGACTTGCAATTTCATATGGATGCGTATGACACATGCATCAACTTAAAAAAAGAAATCGTGCCGATAGTATTACCATCTGTGGTCGAGGTCGAGAACTTTTCAGACCACCCTCGTAGTTTAGGATATTTAAAACAATAAAAGTGACTAAAGAGACAATTTTTGGCTAGTATCATTTTGGCTATGTTTCATTATCTAATCTAGTTTAATTTGTCTTGCGCTTTTATTGTTTTTTTTTTTTTTTTTACTAAATTCATGCTTGGCTGCATTTTCTCTCTCTTTCTCTCCAAAATCAACTCAGCAACTAGTTCTGTTACTGAATTTTAAAATCTAGAGGATTTTAAAATTCAGACTTCATTTAGACAGAAGTGAATTTTTCCGAGTAATAACAGTGCATAACCGACTCAAAAGTTGCACAACTGCCTTTTATGTAAACAAAAAACAAACAACTTAAATACAATTTTTTTCATGTGGGATTTTATAAAATGAGTAAAACACAGTAATACTGCGCAACTCCAACAGCCTTTCTTGTAGTTTCAGTAAGATATGCGATTCTTATTCTAATAGTGTATCTGTTTCTCTTCATCAGGTGAAATAATAGAAACTGTCTTTCCAAATTAGAGGATTTTTTTGATTGATCAAATTACGTGACTTCTTTAAGAAGTCTTGAACTTTTTTTTTGTAATAATAAAATGCAGTTTTCATAAGTGCTTTTATAAACAATACACTAATGAAATAAGTTCTATCATATGATTTCCTAGGTCATATTGTTTCATAATGATCATATTTGCTCGTCTTGACATCATTATGTTACTTTCACGAAGAGATTTCTGCTGATTTTAGGTAACAGCAACCCGAAATGAATGAATTACATGAATTATATCATACATGAGAACACATCTGGACTCTTAAATGCACCAGTAACAAAATAACAATCATGCTCTTTTGCTTTTGACTTCTTCAACATATTTTCTTTCATGCTAAAATACTCTCCTCTGGGAAACGTTTGAATTCACCATCAATCAAAGATGCATTCAGGGTTTCTGACTCTGAAATTATTGTTCTTTCAGTATTCTGAATTATTTAATATATTATCTTGAAGGATTTATTTTAAGCGTCAATTCAATATCCGAGACAGGTTTTTTTCACTATCACAAAGAAAGGGATCTATTCTAAGTTTAATGAACCCAATACTTGAATTTTACCTGTCAAAGGTTTTCAGCTTGTTTGTCAGTATATGATGTAAATATATATTCTTAAAGGCTGATTAATACGAAATCTGATACATCGAGTGTTTTAATTTCTCTGATGAAGGTTTTATGTTCCTGCTTATCTTGGATAAAGACTAAAATAAAAAAAAAAACTTTTTTTGCTAAAAAATTAAATACCAATAACTTTTTATTCGTTAAACAATAGTTTAATCCATGTATTTTAAAATCATTGCTGTCCACTATCCAACATTTCAAGGATGGCACTAAATGATTATTTAAGCAGCAATATTTTAATAGGCTTATTCGGTTCGTGGAGAATTCATCGCCGCGCAGACAATTCATCGGGAGGGGGGGGGGGGGGGATTTCATCGAGAAGAAAATTTATCGCAGGTAAAATTCATCGAGAGGAAAATTCATCGAGAGGAAAATTCATCGTGGGATTCATCGACAGAAAAATTCATCGCAGAGAAAACTCATCGAGAGGAAAAATCATCGCAGGGTAAAATTCAACGAGAGGAAAATATATCGGAAGGAAAATTCCTTGTAGGAGAAATCATCACAGAAAAAATTAGTTGAAAGCGTTATTCCCTACAAAATATAAGTCAGTTTGGTTTAACGCATGTTATCTAGGGGTGTGTGTGTGATATTTGATAGTAAATTGTATCTGAGAGACACCGCGAACTCCGATGTCAGTGTAGTATTGGTCTAGTTGTTGTTGTTGTTTTTATTTACGGTTGAAAATGGATGGGAAAATATATCGACAGGATAGTCCAACAGACGTTGAAGAGACTCGGCGAATGCTACTCGAGTCCGATGAGGAGAACGATGGAGTCGAATGCGAACGTGAAAGTGATATTTGATAGTAAATTGTATCTGAGAGAAGTCAATTATTTGTGTATTTTTTTCAATAATTTCTAGATTTTAACGGAAAATAAATAAACCATTATGTATTATATTTGTAGTGTTATTTTTTTAAGTTTTATCGCATTTCAGCACATACTAGTAATGAGTGTATCTCTCTGATACAAGCGACCTGCAATTTTTTTCTACGCGATCATCGCAGGATTAGCACCTCTCCACCTGCCAGGAAGTATATATACGTCCAGCAAATGCTGGATACGAGTCAGACCACCTGTTGAAAAAACATGGATATCAAATGCATTTGACTGTCATGTCCATTAGAAGGTGCGATAATCCTTCAAGCTGACGTGAATAACTAACCAGATTACCTCGCGTATGTAGCGATGTTCAGTTACCTATTGCCAGAAACGCAATTGCTTTGCCGTTTGCTCGGTAACTGGAATCTAAATGACATTACCTACAGGTTACATTTATTTTTGGTACTTGTTTTATCGAATAATAATAGTTTTTAATGCCAGTGCAAATAAGAGACCTCTTCATATTTCTTCACTTAAGATTGCATCACTCTGGAGAACAATGCCACTATCATTTTTTTTTGTTTTGCTAATTATCTTAGTTGCCAATACATTTATTTCTCCCAGAACTTGATTCAAGATAATTATTTTTGTCAAACAATTATTTTATAAATTTTTAAAAATCCGAATCTTAAAATAAATACTTCCTCCATCTGTTACAAATTGTTTTCTTTATTTTTTATTCATAATCTTAGTAAGAAAATTAGTTCACAGATTGAGTGAAGGTTGCTCTTTTACGATATTACCTTATAGATAATCATAGGTAAATCTTGAATCATATCACATAATATATAATATTTGTAACGTAATCTGTAGTTCTTTGCACTTTAACTTTCTTGGTTTTCTGGAATCTCTCATTAGATATAGAAATGAATGGCTATTATGAAGTAAACTGTTATGTACATATTTTCTACTAATTTTGATATTATGCGGCAATTTTGAAGTAGCGATATTTTCCCTACAGTTTATCATCCGAAACATATATAGCGTCAAATGCGTCAAAATGAAATTTTATTTCCAAAATTTTCATAATAGAATTAAAATTGTATGTCGTCTTTGCTGGTTCATCCTCCCCCCCCTCCCCTCCAAACTATCACACACACACACACACACGCACACACACACACACACACACACACACACACACACACACACACACACACACACACACACACACACACACACACACACACAAATACTGCTAGGTAACATGTGGGCAACTTCTTTTTATTTGAATTTGTTATTTTCCCAAAGTAAATGTACCAGATAACTTTTAATATTCCGACACTGAAATTAAATTGTGATTATTACAAATGAGCAAATTTTGTATATTTTCTCATTTATATTATTTCCCAAGTCTCGATTATTACAACTGCTGGTTGTTGTCAGAACTCTGAGATCTTTAATAATCCTTTCTGGTTACCAGACAGTCATCACTAGGTTAAAACCTACGTCTTAAGATTTTCACGATATCAGTCGGATATAACTATTCTCCATAAATATTCTTAAATATGTTGCTCTTTCTCCCTCACCATCCTATCCCAGTTCTGAAACAATTAATATTCCATCTAGAGAGCTTGTAAGAAAGAATATGAGTAATTTTATACCTAAATTAATTTTTTTTCACATATATCCGGGATGAATTTTCCTCGCGATGAATGGCCTCCACGATGAATTGTCGGCGATTAACTGTCCGGACACGGCCTTATTCAGTTAAACATATAAAGGTTACTGTTGCAGGCTTCGACCAAGATTTCCAAATTTACTACACTAGGCTCCGGCACTGTTGGCATAGTGAATAGTGTACCTATTCTATTCAATAATATGAAAATGATCTGAGGATGAGAAAGGTACAATTTGCAATGATTATCTTCTATACGAATTCAAATAACTTTATAATATCTTGGAGGAAGATGTCAGCAAGTAATTCTAAAGTCTCTTTGAGAGAATGTATATAAAGATATAGAATCTTTATATACATTCGTATATAAAGATTCTATATCAAAGATAACCATAAGATCTGTAGGTAACCATAAGATAACCATAAGATCTGTAGGTAACCATAAGATAACCATAAGATCTGTAGGTAACCATAAGATAACCATAAGATCTGTAGGTAACCATAAGATCTGAGTTGCCAATGTGCGATTATTGATATCACACATTGGCAACTCACGCTCTTTTTTTGAAAAACTCTTCTGATTTTTTAAATGAATTGAAAATGATCACTTTACAACCTACAGATCTTATGGTTATCTTTGATATAGAATCTTTATATACGAATCTACCTCTCAAAGAGACTTTACAATTACTTGCTGACATCTTCTCCCAAGATATTATAAAGTTATTTGAATTCGTAATGCACTCTGGATGTTTCTTATGTCAAACCAATTTTACAGCCAAGTGGAAGGAACAGCCATGGGAAATCCACTCTCTCCTGCTCTTGCCAACTTTTATTTAGAACATCTAGAAGAAGTCCTGTCGTCATCTATATTCCCTCAACCATCCTTTTGGGTTAGATATATAGACGACATCTTTGCTGTATGGCCTCACAACAGAGGCTCCTTCCCTTCCCTTTTAAGCAGTATCAATTCTTTACATCCTCGTATAAAGTTTACCATGCAGATTGAAAAAGACAACTAGTTATAATTTTTAGACGACCTTCTCATCCATTCACCTTCTGTAAACTGTACAACAACAGTTTACAGAAAATCAACTTTCACGGCCCGTTATATTCTCAAAGAATCTGCTCATCATCCTTGTCAAAAAACAGGAATCATAAAATGTTTAATCCGACAAGCCAAAACTAACTGTTCAACTTCTCGTTTATTACAGAAAGAACTTTCGACTATCAAGCATCACATGAAACTAAATGGCTTCTCCGAAAAGGGTACACAACATCTTTTCGATTCTTACAACCCAACACAGAACAGCAAAGATTCAATACGCCGAATTTCAATTCCTTACATTTCCGGGATTTCAGAACCAATTTCAAGAATTCTGAAGAAATATGATTTAACAGCCACTTATACACCTATTAATATATTATCCACCCATTTTCTTTCATCTAAAGATAAACGCTCAATCTTGTCTCTACCTGGTGTGCATCAAGATCCTTGTAACTGTATTCTTTCCTACTTTGGACAAACTGGACGTTTTATAGAAAAAAGAATTCAAGAGCATCAATCATCAATTCAACACAACAAACCCGAGAAATCTGGATTAGCTCAGCATGGATTAGAAGCAAGCCACAACATACTTTGGTCCAAGACTCTCCTCCTACACAGATGTCGCTACAAATTTGAACGTTTATTTAAAGAAAGTGTGGAGGCCTTACTTCAACATCCTAACTTGAATCGTAATGACTGTATATCTATATCGAAAAATTGGGAAAGTCTAATCAAGATAACACATTATTTTTTTTAATGTAAATTTTCTATATTAATCTAATGTTATTTAAGATTATTACATGAATTTCTGAATTAATATCTTTAATTATGACTTTAAAAATGTTTACTCTTCTAATACTTAGCGATATGACATCACGCGGCTCGTTCTATGTGTGAATGATCAATTGTTCGTATTCCACCTTGTTTTTTAAAACTATTCTTATGTAGCCACTGAAGATGGTCTGTAATATTCAAACCGAAATATTGTGCAAATTAAACATTATTCTTGTGCAAACGTGTATATATTTCTAATCGTTATGTCACAAGTATCGTTAAAGAATCAAATGTTGGTGCGCTACAGATTTGTGAAGGCACACTTCAATCGATTTAACTACTGTGTCACTTTAAACATAGCATAAGAATAAATTTAACTGGAACATACTCGCTCACTAAGCTATATAAAAAACGTGCACATGGAAAGAAATCCATAAGAATAAAAAATATGCATCAAACAGCTTTAGCAATTCATGAGCGGATTTTCATAAAGAATAAAACTAACGCACCTTTTAACTCACCTACTTAATCTTATATAATGGGGTGAGTCTCCGCTTTCTTGTGTTGGCTTGATTCTTATAGGGGCATTATAAATCACCATAAAAAAGAGGAGAAAGGAAAGAAAATAAGAAACTAAAATAGAAACTTAGTTCATTAAATTACATGCAGTCTGACACTGAGTAGTCGTTTGAACAGCTCAACGATATATTGTTACGTTAAATGAACACTTGTCGTGTCACAAATGCTGCAACCCTGTAATTAAGATACTCCCAGTAGAGACAAAGTCGTCTCTGACATAGTGGACCGAGTTTTGCTTAGTCTTGAGTAATTTATCGTTAATATAAAAGAAGGTAATCACTAGAAGGAAAGGCAGAAGGAAAGCACTAGACAAATTACCATGCGTATTTATAATAAGGCTTCGGACTTGTCTAACAAATCTCATTTTGACGTTAATCGTACTATATTGAACGACTGAATGATTGTGTATAGGGTATATTGAATATATTATTACACAAAAAAGTCTTTAAGAAGATGGATTCTTAAATACCTCAAGTTAGTAATATGTGAAAGTGCGCTCTATTGCTTTCAACAGAGATTTTTCTACAAGGAAAGAAATTGCTCTTGCTATAAAACGATTTTACAGTTCCTTTATAATATAAATATTTCCATTATATTAAAAGAGCCGTTTCTTACAGTTCGTCTAAAGAAGAACAGGATTTATGATCGGTTATGCCTAAAACTTAGCCAACCAGGGACCTGTATTTATTATAAAGATATTCCGTCCTAAACTAAGACGCTATTGTAATAAAATCACTTAACACTATAATGATAACAAAATAATTGTTTCTCTGACCATTTTATTATGTGGCTCCCAACCATGAAAAGTTTTATTTGGAGATTTGTAGTACAGTATATTTATGCCTTGGAGGAAGGGAGGGCTAAGAATATATATATAATTAATATTTCATAGCCAGGAAATTCTGCTCTAGAGTCCAAAATGAAACTTTGTCGAGAGCAATTTCATGCCACGAATAAGTAGGGCAGCGGTCTCACACCGGGTAGTAAAATTAAGCTTCCACCAGAAGACACGAACTTCGTAACCCACTGCCTGTTGGTTGAAGGGCGGATAAGCTAAAAAATTAGCCACCATGCCAGGATTTATTATAAAGAAATTTCGTCCTAAACTAACACACTATTGTCCTAAATTTACGTGAACAATTCCTCAATAAAATTATATTTAAAAAATAGGCATGTCGTAAACATTTCCACTTCTTTATGTCGGCACTATCTCCAAAAGCGGTAAAATTTGAGAACATATTTGTTGCTCTTATTCAGTTTTACTGCAAACACCTTTTCTAATTTATTGAAACTAAAGAGCAACATTTGTCTTTCATTATTGCCATAGTAATTCGCATTACTCCCACTAAGTTAGTCATTCAAATTATACTGCAGTATTAGAGAACCTGGCAACAGAGAGAAAAAGAGAGTGAGAGAGTTCAATACTACAAATACATTCAGATAATGAAGTGAAAAAGGTTCACTTCATCCTCTGAATGTATGAACGAATGAAGTAAAAAATGTTCTAGAAACCCAAACTTGGGTATCGTACGATTTCCAACATTTGATATCCTAATAAAGGGCAAAAGAAGAGATTGAACCTTCTTTTTTGATTCAGCTACTGTAAACCTCATCAACATGTTATTTTATTGTAATTAAGGTCATAAAACGAAGTTACGTAACTGTATTTTATAAGTAACTGAACCTAATACTGCTTTTGTATACATTGTAGCCATTACTTAAGCAGTGAAAATCTCCTGAACATCCTACATATGGTTAACTTCATTTCTTCTAGTACAATAGAACACAAAATCGTTCTGTTACACTTCAAATGACAAAACGTTTATCTTTAAATAGGAATGACGGTAGAAAAATACATCCCAAAATAAATAAGCATTACTCATAAACATATGAAACAATAAATTTGATTAAAAGATCGAATAAATTACAAATTACAGTGCAATACAAACGTCTAATTTCAAGAATTAAATAGAAACGGCTATTTCATCCAATGATCATGCGCAGTTCTTTGTGCATGATCACTGGATGAAAATAAATCTCTTGCGTTCTGCATCTCAGACGATATCTTCGCCTCGTTAGTTCGCAGAGAGCTGTCAAGTTGAAACGTCGCTATAGTTAAAGCATATACAAATTAACGAAGAGCTGTCATAATTTATGGTAATAGTCTAAAATTAATTTCAACATCTTATTATGAAATATTTAAGCAGTGTATAAAGTATACCTTAGCTACGATTATTCTTTTAGATGAATAAACGAATTACACCTAGTTCACAAAGCAAAACTTAGTTCAGAGCACCCTCTCCGGAATGTCTGCAAGAATCAAACGAAGTTCAACCTTTTCCCAAAGGGAACGAAATACTTTGTGAACTATCAGCAATCATTTAAAGGTTTGTTGGTCAATTAAGATTCTGTCTAGAATCTATACAAGTAAAAGTCATTATCGTCAGCCAGTATTGATTGATTGGAGTAACCCTGCTGGTGTTACAAACTCATTCGTAATGAACGTCCATTTGTTGTAGCATCATTAGTCATGGCTTAATGGATAAAGTAGCTTATTACTCTTCAAAAACTCGATGTATCCCTCTAAGAGCGTACAAGGACGAAATAAGAGTTAAGATTGGAGCTTTCTAACTCATATCGATATTTAGTTAAAAGATCTCCACGCCACTTTAACAACAAATTAAAGCGTACGTTTAGCATACGTGACTATTGTTAGAACATACATATGAACTGTTGTTTCAACAATGTTAGGTTGAACATTCTCATATGAGTTCATAAGGCATTCCTCAATAATCACTATCTAAAATTGTAACGCGTTAAAACAATCTATCACGAGTTATATTCGTCTACTATGCATATTGCTAAAAGCTGTTGTATTCGTTTTGAAGAAAGGTATTATACTATCTTTCCTGCTATTGATGATGCAGAGATAAGATTAAAGCTTTGTAAATATCGATTTAAGAAAGTTCGCTATTTTTAGCTTTTTTTTATCCATGTGATGATGATGCAATAAAGGGAAGTTTTTCCCGTTCATATGAGTAATTAATTATCGACTCTTCAACTCAATCGACCTCTTTATTCGTGGATGTTTTTCTTATACACTTGATCCAAAAATAATTTCTTACGAACTGCATCTATGACTACATAAGCATTCTATCCTTTTCGCCGCTGGTAAGAAAAGATATTATAACATTATCAACTCTCTGTTCAACACTTTCGTTTTAAAACACTCTTGAAAATGCAGTCTCCAATTCCTCAAGTCTTTTCACCTTAAAAAACATATTATGCAGATAACTCTGACTCCTTTGCTTTCCACAATTTCTGAATTAGAGTTGAGCAGAGACGAGACTGTTCAACTGACATCATCCAGGTGAGAGAAACGAAATCAGGATGTGCTGCAGCATCGTACAAAAAAGAAGAATCCGCTGAAATAACTCCAGGATAAAAGCGAAAGAAAATGAGAAAGCAGGTATATCGGGCGTGAAACGTTTTACGAAGAAGATGTAAAGATAGCATATAATAGTCAGTTTTGGAGGGGAAGAAAAAAAGCATTCATCTAAAAATAATAATAAAAATAACTGTATAACTTTTATATACTTTCTGTTGAATTATTTATGTAATTGAACTGAGAATTAAATCTTCTTTCAAACTTTTGATAAAATTTCTTTCGAAAATATCATTAGTTTCAATTATTATACGAGTTAATCACCTGTTTTAATGATGTTTCTATTTTGCAAGTACGAGATAGCGAAGTGTGCTGTGCAATCTGAAGTTTTGATGAGCTTGGTAACATTGAAATGTGTAATAAACTCATATGCAAATTTTTAATTAAAATTTTTAAAAAAAAATAAGTTGGTTCGAAACATGAATGATTAGACTATGGAGTTCCTTCCTCTCTTTTCATAATAGAAAGTGTTTGAGTGTTCATAGTGACGTCATACCTATTTTAGCTTGCATGCTGAAAGTCTGAACTATTGTCCACCCTTTGCACTACGTTTCTAAGCATACGTTCCATCTATTTTGTGGTAATATGCGTCAATTTTTTGAACCTATACTCCAATGTAACATTGATAACCGCGCTAGGAAGTTCCAGTTCATTCCAAATTATTGCT
Source organism: Typopeltis vanoorti (assembly GCF_054136105.1). NCBI lineage: Eukaryota > Metazoa > Arthropoda > Arachnida > Uropygi > Thelyphonidae > Typopeltis > Typopeltis vanoorti. Next base: position 33,399,509 of record NC_143566.1, on the reverse strand, counting down.
TTATTGCAGTGGTTCTTAATCTCTTCGAAGTCACGGAACACTTTAGATTATAAAAAATTTGGGGCACACCAAAAGCATTAGGTTCATAAAACTAACAATAAAACTATGCGTAGATGCATATTTTTATTGTAGACATAAAAATAAATAAAATTTTATTGCAGACATAAAAATATGCATATCACATTATAATAAGTTCCATTTATAAAAATGGAACTTATTTTAATGTGATACTTGAGCTTGTCAGCATTTGCAGATTTCAGCAATATCAGCTCTAAATGTGATATACTTACCCCATCTCTTTGTCTATATTAATAAGTCTTTCACGCTTTTTAGTTTTTGTATTGGTTAATATTGTGAAACCGAGCTCACACAAATATGATGTTGAGAACTGTAACAAAATTTTCAGTGCCCTTGTGGAGAGATGGGTATTCGGCTTGGACAAAAATCCAAAATTCCTCAAGAGTTATTTCAGAGATTTTCATTTTTATCCGTTGATAAGTTATCTAATTGTTCTTCTTGTAACGAAAATTCACAACTCGATGCATTAACTGTGCCAAATGGATTTCGTATCCAGTCATAATTTTGTGTATTTAAGGAACAAAAGTAACTTGAAATCTTTTCTTCCAATATTGTTAAATGTTCTGCTATAATGGAAATAATTCCCTCGACATTTTTATTATGGAGCGAAGGAAACATATCTACTGCATGTTTTTCTGATATATGGTTTTTCAAAGAAATATTTTTTTCTGAAAAGCTGAAAATTTGTCAGTGAATGTCAATATATTTAAAATTTTTCCCTTGGACACTTCTATTAACGCTATTTAAGTAATTAAAAATATCGACTAAATATGCCATTTTAGAACACTAAGTATCGTTTTGAAGACATTTTACGAAAGCTTCTGTACCTTAATTTTGAAAAAAAAAAGGCCAATAATTCATTCTTAACTTCTAAAATTCGGAAAAGACTTTACCCCTGGATAAACATCTTATTTCATTGTGCAAAAGCAAAGATTCGTAGTTGACTTCCATAAATATGCAACGTTTTTTTAAAAGGCCTGCTTTTAAAGGTATTGACTTGTTGTAATTTACCATATTTACAACTTGGTCTAGTACAGGTTTTAATATTGCCGGTAATGTTTTTGAAAGATGTCATGTAACACCATTCACCGGCGGAACGCTTGTAACAAGTTCGCGGAACACAAGTGTTCCGGGGAACACCGGTTCAGAACCACTGCTCTATTGTATTGGGAATTTTTTTTAGCTGAAAAGTGTTTTCCCTAAAGCATGTTTACAATAGTAGTTTCAGTACGATTGATCTTTCTTTCAACACGTCAATGAACCATGTCATAATAAAAGTACTATTATTGTCGTGGTGTGTGAAAGACAAAAGAAATAAAATCCCTTATATCCCTTTTATGTAGAGATTTAGCATGATTCATCATTTCATATCACAAATGAGTGACTGTCCTACTAGTAACATGCCGCGCACGCACGCACGCACGCACACACACACACACACACACACACACACACACACACACACACACACACACACACACACACAGCGTTTATTTGCTATATTAAAAAAAACTCTAAACACCCTATTGATTGATGGTTCCACATCGGAATGCAATGATCTTCTTAACATCTTTCGATTTCTTGGATGAACTGGCACAGAATTCTTATGCCTCTGACAGCTTTTATCATTATTGCCAGCAATTGATTTTGGTTTTAGAAGTTTCTTCTTTTGCTGATGAGGCATCATATGATAACACCGCTTTCGAAGTCCATTTGTTTTCTCCGTATACTACTAACAGACCAGAGATATACAATGAACTGAATGTGTATATATTGTCTTCTCATGCAGACCACGCCTAATGACAGATATATATATGCTTATCGCTATGTTTATAATAATTATTCATTACAGTGAATAGTCAATATTTTTCAAAGTAAGTTGCCACAAATGCAAAAATTGCCTCCGTAGCTCAGTCAGTATAGACCAGTGATGGCGAACCTATGACATGCGTGTCAGCACTTGAGGTTTTCAGGTGACACACCTTGGACTTTGAAAAATATTGGTATTCTGTTGAAAAAACTGCGATAAATCGTATAAGATCTCTCTCAGTTAAGGCGAAGGTAGGTTTCGGTTAATTGAAAGAATTATATTTTATAGTTAGTCTATTTCTATTTTATTTTGTAGTTAGAGCTAAAACTCTTCTAATAATTTTCTCTTCTACATACTCTTGTGAAACTCTATTTTCTGCCTTAAATAATATCAAATCAAAAGGGAGAAATAGTTTGAGTAATGATATGAGCGCTGCCTGTGTAGCATTAAAATGTACACACTGTAGCCCTTCTATAAAGCAACTTTCTTCCAGTACTCAGCAAGAGAAAAGTCATTAAATGTAATGTAAGTTTGTAATTTCACTTTATTAAATTAATTGTATAATATGAATTCATAGATTTTATATCAATGTCCTATTAAATAAATAGCCTAATATGATATGTATAAGTCACCATTCTATGATTATGTAGTTAAATTTATAATGCATGTATGCAAGTGGCACATCAACAACGTCAATATTTAAAAAAAAAAAAGATATTTGACACACCTGGGTAAAAAGGTTCGTCATCACTGGTATAGACGAAGCCCTTTGGTCGGAAAGACCTAGGTTCGATTCCCGTCAGAGACCTGAAGAACCTTTATCTGGTCTCTTTCGACGAAAGGTGAGTTTGCCGGTCTCATACGGAGGTAGGGTTTTTTCACTCGTAAATTCGGGTTTTTCGTCCCCCAAAAGGGGGACGAAAACGGGCCCCATGAACACACATGGATTGCAATCATGAATACATCCCAGCCATATGCCGGTCCCGAGGCCAGATAAAATTAGGGCAATTTGGTCCTACTGTTTTCATTGCTCATCCAGAGCATTTGAAATACGCTTTCTTTGCCACCAAGTATTGCTGTATAACACTTGTTTCTATAACTAATGATTGCGTGATTTATAAAAGATTCGAAGTCATCCGAACATAAAGGGAGCATTCTATCCAACTGTGTTACTCTATTCCTAGATGAATAAAAGACTAGGACGTGTTCTAGGATCCCAACTAACGTAGCATTCCTTCTGAGTCACAACAACAACAACAAAAAGAGAAATTTAAGTATAATTACTAACCAGTATGTAATATACAAATGATATATAATATAAATAATTATCATTTATATAAATAATTATGTTAGATGTTTATTGCTATAGTCAGAAATAAGCCAGTAAGAGAGGAATAAAGCATAACTTTCGTCGTATACATGAGCAGTGCATATATTAATTTTACTTTTCATTAATTTTTCATTTTGCATTGAACACGTTTTGGCATTTGTTGATAGTAATACTTTCAGCTCTTTTCAGAGAATTATAATAGTACGCAGGATACTTAAAAGCGAATTAGCATCATTTCGTGTCGCTTAGCTGCTATGTACTTAATTTTTCGTGTTTCTCTACTGCTAAGTAATCAATATTAAAATCTACTACATGGCATCTTCTGCAGTTATCTGCAAGTTTAGAAAGGTAGTGACAGTTCACATTAAAGAAAAATGCGCATTAATTTCACACGCGCACACGCGCGCACACACACACACACACACACACACACACACACACACACACACACACACACACACACACACACACACACACACACACCACAATGAATTACAAACGTGGCACTTGTTGAAATTTGCATTTATTAATGAGTAATTTGTCTGCCTGAAATCACATTAATATGATGGAGGAATGTTTTAAATGATGATATTTAAATATTGCTGGAATGTTCGAATTATCATACTGAGTTTTATTAGTTTACTGTAACAGTTATGGCGATCGGAATTAAATAACATTCGTATCCAATTGCAGTTATTATTTAAATACGAACATGAAAACGAATAATGGCAAATATTTACTATTGCAATAGTTAAAAAGAAAATTAAATCGCAGCCTAAATTTATAAGCGCCATGAAAGTGTTGAAACTAAAATTATCTACGAAAGGAATTGTTTATTGGTGTAGCTTCAAAGAAAACTGTCGCTATGGGCATTGCACAAAGCTAACAGTGTTCCCAGTAGCCAGACCCATGCGGCTATTTGCAGGCTAGAGGGTAAGATGTATAGTGACTTGTTTATATAAGACAGAGTTGCTATTACATTTTTCCGTACCAGGTCATCGGAAAATAGGGAGAAGTAAGTAAAGTGTGTCTTGAATTTAAATATGAAGTAATTGATGTTTAAACAATTCTACGATTCTACAATTAAACGATTCTACAAAATGTTGTAACAATCCGTGGGATGTCTAAATGCCTATGTAATTATTGATGTCTTAATTAATAAAGCAGATGACTCAGTAGAGTGTTTTAGAGTCATTATAGCTCATTTTGGATGAATGACATTTGCTAATTGTGGGGAACAGTAAACAATCTGTAACTCGCAAACAATACCCCAACATTGGAGAAGTTTCATTTTTTAACCAAAAAAATCATTAAACTGATATTTTTTCTTCTTTGGTTGCTGTTTCATTCTTTCTTTAGCAGAAGGAAAATTATATGATGGAAGCATTTTTTGTGTATTTCTGGTAAAATCGTTTTGTGAAGTGCATCCTGGATGTTTTTACAATTTAAGAGAGAGATAAAATGCTTAAGAGTCCAAAAGATCTTATAAGAAATAAAACATTTATTCACGACACTTCTGTAGGAGTCTCTTGTTAGTTTTTTTTTTTTTTTTTTAGTAACCGCAACATACAAGTACTTCTTTAGAGGTTCTAAAGGATCTAAACTTTCTTTCTCTTCATTTTTTACTGTCACCATTGCGTGGTATTAACTCGTTCGATTAAAGAGAAGCTCGGTTGTGCGCATGAGTGGCAAATTAAAGTGAGACCACGCTTAAAAAATGAACAAATAGGCGACTATGATCAATCTGGAGATTGGGATTTCTTCTGTATTAGCTAAACGCCATTCATTAGAACAAAACCATCACACGACTGACTGATGTCTCTCAATTTGCTCGAAATATATAAAAGAAAAAATTTCCACACCTCCAGTGTGAACAAAATATCCAATGAATCCCATTTGTTTTAAAATTTCTTTTATTGATTTCTTTTATGTAAAAGAAATCAATAAATAATACGCACACAATTTAGACATTTTAATACAGTCTTAACTGTTGAAACAACAAATAGTCTTAATTCAAAGAAACCACAGATTAGAGTATAATTTGATGTCATACTCGGTAATGTAGAACAAATCATATACAAGAGTGGGAAAAAGTTCTGTAAAATACCTAGAACAAAAACAGACCAATTTTTTACAACAACGGAAAACCTTTTCTAAGAGGATCAAATGATACAGCAACATTGTAACATGTGTATAACACTTTGGGTAATATGCAAAAAAAAAAAAGAAATGTGTAAGTTACATGTTTCTACTTCAATTCCCTCATGGTGATTATTACAACTTTTTCAGCACATCCTCGTACCATCAATTGAAGTGACACTGGCCCACATCCCAGAATAAGATTATTACCTACGATTGCGCAATAAAAAAACCAAATTCGATTATTCCAATATCAAGTAGCGGCACTAGCTTCCCTTCTTACTTCATTTTGTCATAGTTCATATATTTGCCACTCCTAGCGCTGTTCGTTTGAAATCAAGAAGGTGACAGACAATAAATCCAATCTGCCATTGATGTTTCTCTCTTTCAGGAGATCGCATATTCAACGAACAATTTCAATGTTTTATCACAAGTACTTCAACAAAGATTGAAACACAAAAAATCTCATTGCGTATGATTAAAATGTGTCCTTTTAATATCAACAGCAATTCATTCCTCTTATCCTAAAAATCTATTAATTTCTACAGATAATTTAAAGAAACAGAATTGCTTTGCTGGTATTGAGTTAATTCTAAAAGAGATTGGTTTAATATTCAAGAACACCAACCTAGGAATGTCCACTTTATCAACCATAGGAAGTTATTTTTATCGCTGGGTAGGAAATCCACTGGGAAGTAGTGAAGTACTGAAAAAAGGAACAGAAATGGACAGAAGATGCTCCTGCCCATTTCTCTTATTACACTTTGCGCTGAAGTTCATATAATGAAATACATGTACACATATATATCATGCAAACCTAGAAGTATGTGTTTTTGCTTCTATAAAAATAGCTTTTTTTTTTCTTACTTTACTGTCATAAACAATGTTCAACAGAAAATAAGTAAACATTTAATGACATGATAGACAAAGACGCTTCCCTCTTCTGCTTTTTAATTACGAAACTGTTTTTCTTAAATCAATAGACTGCACAATCTAGAAAATAGAACTGGGAGAGATCGCATTCCTTTTTAAATAAAATTCCATAGAAACATAGCAAATGTATTCAGATACGAAACTATCTTTGATACTGTTAAGCGATTTTTACAATTTCCCTAAGGAAACAGAAGCACTTTGGATAATTAATATTAATGCAGCTTTCCAAACTGTACAAAACCAACAAGATATTTTCCTTTATGTACAAAAAGTACTCTGACAAAGTAAAAAATATGCAATCTGATTAAGAACAAAGGCATTTTAATGCATGACTTCATCTTGAGGGAGTTTTTTCTTTGTGTGCAACGAATTCTAAACAGTTTTAAGGATATTCAACGTAAGTATAACTTCGTTGAAGTGTTCCCATGGAAGATCTCATTCTTTATTAAAAAGAATTGCCAACAGACAAATTCGAAATTCTCGATGCTTCTCCCCCAATTAATGTAAAAGATCGTCAACATTACCACGGTAAATTATGCTGTGATGAATATTAAATAGTAATGAGTTAGGATCTTCGAATAACAGAAAATTAAAATAGTTCTTATTAGTGAAAAAACTTCGCACATCCTTTCCGATGTTTTTTCCAATGTTAACAATTATTTTTGAAATTCGAACTGGACTATTAAATTACTATGAGGAGAAAATTCTTTCTTCAGGTTTATATTAAGTATTAATCAGATAACAGAATATGCTCTATGACAGGAACGACTGCTTATGAGTAAACCGCTGACTAAATTATAAAGGGAATTTTTTTTGTTTTATTAATTAGAAAGCTACACTTTTCCGTCCATGTGTAGGCGTGTGTACTGACGCGCATGTATTTTGTGAGTTTTCGAGACTCATACTTGTCCTTTAGAGTACAAAGGTGGTGGTGGTAACATTCAGCAGAGAGAGGGGAAAAATCAGAATGGGAGAGTAAAAGTGGAGAAAAAAGCTTCAGTTTATCAGTTAACCCACCAGGTGCTATTAAAACAGACGTTTGATTTAACTCGTTAAATGTTCATAAACTCGTTAAAGGAAATGTTTAAAAACAGAAGAAACAGATTAAAAAAGCACTTCAAGTCTTTATAAAACTACAAAAAACTGATAAAGTTACTTGGGTATGATTTCTGTCATGTATTTCAGAATTTGAAAAAATAAAACATAATCATAATCTGAATTTTCCAAGAATTCTTGAGGAAAAAATGAATAAAATTTCTTTTTCTAAGTGTGCAATCTTTCAATTTGTGCGTGTGCTACAACGAATGAATTATTTCCCAGTCTAGATGAAATCAATGCCTTGTCTCTCTCAGGAAAAAATAGCCCCTATGACAGTACTGGAAATTCAAGAAATATCCATGCTATTGATTGGAAGATAAAAAAAAAAATAAAGAAAACTCTCTCCCCTGATGAGCCCCTCTTTATTAGAAACCACAATGGAAAGTTTATATATTCACGGAGGCTTTCATGTTAATATTCACATTTAGCAATTATGCCGATAGTATTCTTTATAATAACGACGAAAGTCTGCGAATCGAGCGACAGACTTATCCTCTATTGATTTACGACGATCAATCAACAATACAAACACCGGATAAAGCCAGAAATTCTAACAATAGGTTAAGTTAGAGGCGTGTAGCTGTGTAAACAAGGTTACATCAGGTCACGAGGGTTCATGATCGGAAAAACACTAGCCGTGAAGGGATGTTGGTCCATGAGCCTTGAAATTGGAGTACCCCTCTCCTCCTTTTCTTAACCCGGCGTTTAGTAAGGTAGGATGTCACAGACCCCAAAGATTTTAAATTGAAATATAACTTTTTAACAACGCGTGGCAATGAGTCATGCCTCAGTATAACTTTCCCTCCCGTAACCCGCTACTCGACGCCATAGACGACAGGCTGTTGCGCACAGGCAAGTTTAGTGTGGGACCCCACCTTACCACTTTTGTTACATTTTCCCACCTTACTAACGCCGGGTTAAAATGAGAAAAAAAAGCACGCACTCTTTTTTTTTTATCAACCAAGACCAATAAATATATATAACAATCATACGTGTGTAAGCTCAAAAATAACATCAAGTATGCTTTGAAAGGTAAGCGAGCGTCTGAAAAGGCTTTGATCTTTTTCGGTACATAGAAGAGAGACTGATTTGCTGAGATATAAATTATTAACAAGAATTATATTGTTGTTTATAAATCTATACCAACTAAAATAAGACTGGTCTCCTTGTATATACAGGTTGTTGACGTCAGGTTAATTGCCTCAAAAACCCTTAATAAAAAACATTCTATCTGGGAAGGTTTACATCGAAGATAGAATAGGGTTCGACCTATATTAATATTTAATCATTGGAAGGAGACTCAAGTGATATCAAGATTAAATTATTGCAGATATATAAGTAGAAAAAATGTGTATCACTTATTAAATATCCTAGGTAAGAGATAGTTAAGAGCTAGTCTTGACAGTACTCCATGCTTATGTTTGGTTGGATGGTAACAGAAAGAATTTCTTGTCATGTAAAATTCTCATTGCACCCAAGCATAAAAACTTTCTACAAATATTTGCTAAAACGTTTACTTTCTAGATTAGACCTAAATGAATATTTCAAATTACTAGTATAATCATTGGATCTTAAATATCGCAATATTAAGCCATTTCGACTAATGATTATTAAAATTTACAAGATTTCACAATTTCGTTATTACATCATATGAAGAAATACTACATAAAATATTCCCTTAATAAGAATAAAAAGCAAAATTTTCAAAATTAATATTAAACAAATCAAGTTTTTTATGAACTTTAATAAGCTTATTATGAAAAATCAAGCCGCTACACTTTTCTGTTATAGGTTCAAAATGCACAAAGGGATAGGATTTCTAATTAATGGTACACTCGTTTGACAAGACTAGATACGAGAAAAATTGTCTCTTAAGCTAATTAACATTGAACATTAACTGCCTATCTACTTTACTTTCCATTCATTAGTAAGAAAAGAGCTTCTTAAAAAAAGCCAAACTTAATGATGTGCCACGCGTCCAGTTGCGTAATAATATATCTAATGTACATGGTCCTTTAAAACAAATTATGCGAGGAAGAGTTAATTGTTTGGGAATGTAATAAAATGCGGAAATACAGTATATTTAATCTATTGTTAATACCACAGGTTGTTTTTACTTTTTAAAAAAATATATGATTTCATGAGAGTAGTTCTTAAGGATATGTGCTAACTTTTCCTGCCCCCCCCAAAAAAATCGTGCCCTAAATCAGAACAAAGGAGAAGTTTTAGAGGTAATAACAAGCTTCCTACCAATTTTATTAAACGTAGAAATCTTGTTTTCATGAAAATATGACGTCACATTCATTTGCCTGAACTTAAACATCGTTAATATAGTCAAAAAGGTACGTAAACAGCTCGTAAATATCTATTCTGATGCAGTCGAATACTAAGGTATGTAGCAATTTTTGTTATTTAACTAGAGTATTTTACTTTCGTTCAAATGCTAATAGTAAATCCATCAAACGACAAGCCAAATTTCCCAGAAAAGTATAAACCCAATTCATAAATTTCCACTAAAAACTGGATTTCAGTCAGTTGCCTGATCAGTGATCATTAGAATAGATCACGTGACATAGTTTGTTAAATTATGGAAAAGTGATGTGGAATGATTAAAAACTGATATACTACGTTCTACCAAATTTAATCTTCGTGATATCAAGAAACTTCGATAAAAACTAAAAGAAACTAAAAAAGAAAGTAAAAAAAAATCACATCTGGGTTGCATCAATGTCCATATGTCTTATCTGAGAATGGCCGAGATTTGCAAACAAATTAAAATACTTCCATTATACTGCGATTTATCTCGGTGATTGGAACTTGGCCAACATGTTACCTATTAGTAAAATAGAATAAATTTTCTCATAAATATTACGGCGCTGTTGCTCTTATACCAATCCTATTTAAAATAATAGAAATCACAAGTATCCCATTTCTTCATTGATTTTAAATCTGCTCTGATTAATGATTACCAAAATATAATTTGCCACTGATGAATTGCAAGATCTCATTTACTAACCACACTTTTGTAAAACCGCCATCTAAAGATTTTTGAGTAACTTTTGAAGAGAAAATAATGATCAAAAGATGAAAACACCAAACGACCAGCACTTAAAAACAAATTAGCTCATTTTTCTGTGAGGAATAAAAAAATCAACAGTCAAATATTACATATCCAATAAACATCCAACAATACTTTTTAGATATATTGTTGAACATTTTAGCAACTGAATATTTTTCTCACATTTTAATTTATCGTTTTCTCTATTGTAACCAAAGAACAGAAGAATAAACAATAATAATGGAAATTTTCACTTGTTATGGAAGTAAATACTAGCAGAAGATAAAATGCAGTTTAGAAATGGGAGTGAATTGGAGTCGCTCCTGTCTTTCGAATTCTACATTAATTGAGATGAGATTCACGGATATCGACAGAGTTAAGGGAGTGAGATTTACACTAAACCATAAAAAATTGGTATCGTCCGGGATCATAATACGAGATGTTACACAACGTTCTGGTAATTCCGGAAGGATATTCACTATTTGTTCAGATGGTGAGAATAAGCTTGTGTCTCTCAAAAGATAATATAGATCATTTATACTGTTTGACCTGTTCATCTGGCCATCTGGAGGAACTGCAATAGGATTTTTATTTTAATCCCAAAAACGGAAATGCGATTTTTACACCGAAGTTCCTAATACCTTTAATTAATCGCATTTGTTCATAGAATAAAAAGATAGTGGGTCCAATGCATTTCTCTACATACTACATTTTATCCCATTAACTGCTGTTTACTTGGCAACACAACGAAAGCCTTTTAACGTTGTTCTAGTTCTTATAAACTAGAAAATAAGTCAATTGGATTAAACAAATATTACTTTCACTGCATGCTATCATCATATATAAGTATACATAAGTAAAAGCGGAGAAAAAATAAAAAACAGAGTAACTAATAAACCTTATTCCCCATATTCGTTGATAATTCGAATAACTAATAAAAATATCACAATTCTACATATTTCAATTACTGATATTCACCCACTAAATGGACACTTTTCCATAGTGATGTAAGTTGTTATTGCAACTAAATCTGGGAACAATTCTCAACCTTATATTCCATAAACATCTCTGACTGGGGATTGGGTGATCTCTTGTCAAAAACTTCTCTAATAATGAATGTTGTTTGAATTTAAAACATGAAAGATTGTAAACCTATCATGCAATGATGCAATACGTAGGTTTGAGGTTAGATCATATATAGAACTAAAAGGAATCACTATTAATATTATTAAGATGTTGATCCGAAAACCCTAGTTTACGGAACAAACGTGCTTGGTAGCACATCTGTTTTCCAATCCACAACGACTGATGATGAGCAAAAGTTATCTTTTCTGCCAATCAAACCGGAGTTCTCTCTCTCTCTCTCTCTCTCTCTCTTCTGGTTTGCATGAAGTGGACTTGTCTTGAACTGGAATGAAGATCGCATTGCAAAAGTACGGGGAAGTGAAGTTTGTGGAGTTTATTACATATTAAATCCAAAAGAATGGAAAAACTTTAATTTATATTGGCAGTTTGTTTTTTCTACACAAAGGGACCTATCGTGTTTTTAATGTTGCCGCTGCTTTGATTATTATTATGTCTTCCAACAGAAAACATCTAGAACAGCCTGTTCTAGATGTTCTAGATGTTCTAGATGTTCACATCTAGATGTTCTAGATGTGACTGAGTTGTGTTTTGTGCTTGTGTAGCGGAAAATCAGAGCAAAACAGTTCCACAACCCGAGAATAGGCAACTGAAAGAAATCGAATAGTAGGTGACCTACATGATAAGTAATCACTACCGTGGGCAAACAGATACCAAAAAATTACCCCCCCCCTACACACACACGCAAGTTGGTTTGTATATATTAACATGCATGTTTATTCCACTCTTTTTCTCTCCTCAATTCTTTACATTCAAAATTTATAAAGGAGATAATCATCAACAAGCATGTTGCATCCAACAATAACTATGAAAGAATTAGGTTTTAAGTTATTGCATAAATTCAATAACTCTGAAATCCAATACTAAAAGCTTTTCCATATATTTTCAATGAACAATAACATCGCTTCTAACGCTTGTTTACTATTTTTACATCTTGAATCTCCAGAGTAGTAAGGATATTCGCATTTAGCTAAAAAAAAAAAAAACTAGATTCCATTCCCATCTACGAGGCGATAAACCTATTCGTGAGTTTGTCTCCTGCCCCCCCCCCTCTGCTGAACACGGGTTTTCCATAGCACAAGTGACAACACGCACAATGATCAGAAATAAAGAAAATTTTATTTTATTCTATGGGCATTAATTGTTCAATCAAGTGCAACAGTCTGGACTGCTGCTATCTCCCTTTTTAAACCTTGAACTAATTCAGTTAATTCTTCTCTCCATATCAGATTACAACTGACCAACTAATTCTCATAACAGTTAGGATAAAATCCAGTCTACCCCCTTGGTCTTTACTGAGTACTCTCAATTTTGTGACTTTCACTCACTAAGGTTTTTAACGACATTATAACCCTTTTAATATTATTTTGACACAATCGGGAAACATTCTGTAGAGACCACACTTCGAACTTTATTAAAAGACTTGAAGCCTCATGAAACGGATTGGTAGTATCTCTCTCTCTCTCTCTCACACACACACACACGGCGCGATGAAATTTATCGCCCGCCTGAAGACAATTAGAAACTCCATATCCGCAGAGGGATTTTAACCCCTCTCCCAGTTTGTTGGTTATAAAATCAATACGCTAACCAGTTGGCCAATCAATTCGACTCCTAAACAACCGACTACTCAACCAAAATATATATTCTTAATATTTGTAACTAAAATAATTTATATGTCCAATAATATCATACCTAACAGAAACCTTTTAAATACTCCTCTCCTAACTATATCTCTCTCTTAGGCACTCCACCAAACACTATTTTCTGACCCTGTCTGTCAATCAATTTCTTATATTCTCACTTTTGATTAGTGGACACCATGTGGAACCATATCAAAGGGCTCACTAAAATCGTAAGAAACCATGTCATAGCCTTTTGATAATAATAAATAATAATTGGCGGTACTTAAGGCTTTTATGGACCGTAACCTACCACGATTGGTTCTCGTCACCCAAATATTAAGAATAAAGTGTTAAATTAAGGGGATAAAAATCCCTTATTATTTTACAGCCATCATGGCTGTAAAATAATAGCCTAAAATAGAATAAAAGCATAAAATAAATAATAGCATACCACTCTGGCATTCGTATAGTGAAGGTATGTAAGTTCTTTTCACTTAAACTTTGATATCATCCAGGACTACCTACTCACTGATGAGACCCCAATGAGGGTGGAAACCGGTGCGGGGCGGATCTGGCTTTGAGAGGCTCCGCTTGGAGGTAGGTTTTTGTCTCTGAGTGGGGCCACCGCTAAGATTATGGATCTGCTTGGTGGTGGGGTGAGCCTGCCACTGGGTAGAGCCAATGCTGAGTTCTTCTTGGTGATAGTGTGAGCCTGTCACTGAGTGGAACAACGCTGAGTTGGGCGATCTTTCGGGATCGTCTTATTTTTAGAGCCGCTTCACCTATACATAAAGGTTGAAACCGGTCTGGGTAGTGACCTCTCCTCATAACGTAAAGCAGAATTACATCTCCTAGGAGCTGTGTTTTCACATTATGAGAAAATATCAAGGATAGTGAGGGAGCTTGCTCCACCATTGCTTCGAGTTGCCTTGGTGTTGTACTACCAAGTGGCCACTTTCGCTTGGATTCGCCGATAGTTCTTCAGCATGAAACTCGTAGATCGCAGTTTTCGATCTTAGAGTTTCGCATGCTGGCTGTAAAATAATAAGGGATTTTTATCACCTTAATTTAACTAACTTCGCCAGAAAATATAGTCGTTTGGCTTTTCATGTTAATTATATAATAAAGTGTTGGTTAGTCTTTTCTGGTTTCTGAATAAATATGTATATATGTATATATTCTCACACTAATAGCTATTATGTTTGTCCATTTGAAGACCATGTTATCCTCTTCAACATGCAAACACTATGAAACTTTTTGAAATTTTAATTAATTTTTCATTACTACTTTTACAAATATGGTTTATTTGTACACATTATTCAGTCCTTGAATGGGAACATCAGATTCAATCTTTCAATCATAATTACTATTCCTAATTTTAGCAATTTATCGAAGATGAGCAAAAGTGGATTCACTAATCCTGATTTGGCTAACAATATGGGAGATAATTCTCCTTAACGACCTTATCGATTTCGAAATCATTTAAGATATCAATTGTTTTGTTTCCTGTTCAGTTATTCAGGGATTAGGTAAACCTTACATTTCAAACAGAATATCTTCTTTTAAATCATCTTTATTCGATAACATACTACCAACATCCTTATTATATCCTTCTCCATATACAGTTGGATCATTCAAAATAGTTGTTGCAAAGGAATTGATTATACATACGAGTAATTCGTCTCTGTTGTTCTTGCACTTTTTACATATTTATAAAAGCTGGTCGGTTTAATATTGGTAATCCAAGCTAGCTGTAACGAAAAGTTTGATCTTACAGTTTTATAATTAATAGTATTTAACGACTCTTTCTTACATCGGTCATAGTCAGTAGCTTATTTATGCGATCGATATTCTTTCACAGTATTTTTTATTAAATTTTTGGAAAACTTCATCAATTTTCTCCAATATTTTCATAACATAATTCACAAACATCCATCATTCTGTTTTATGAATGGAGGCGTTGCCGTCCACTAAATTTATAAGGTTGTTTTGAAAAGCCGAAAATAGATTTAATAAATAATATGTTAAGACAATTTTAGGAGCCTGTGACAAATCGCGGCTTCACTTATGGCTTGCAATGGGGGTGAGGACTGTTGCAGACCTTTCAAGTATATAATTTGCGAAAGTACAGGAATTTCTTAATAAACTATAAGTGACACTTTGTGAAAAGGAATTTATTACAAATTACTTGGAGAAATTTGGATGAATCTTTCATCAGTGTATTTTGCAGGGTAAAACTAAAACACTGATAGGTAATGTGTTCTCTAAGAGCTTACCGAGAAGATGATTGCGATGTATAAAAGCCTTTATTCTAAGAAATGATTCGCCTTTGATCTCGGGAAGCGAATTAATGCACACTTCTGAATGTGCAATATGGATAAAGCTGAATTCACTTGATCTAAGCTTTCTGTATAACATTAATATAGAGGGGATAAAGTAGTAATAGTAATACTTCAATTTGAAAGTGACATGAAATATTGCGCGTTATATCTTAAATTTCATATTTCCAGCATATTAACTAAGAAAGAATTAAATTCATATCAATAACAGTTTTGAATTATTCAGTTAATTACTTTATGTAGTTTTAGAGACTTCATTGGGTTCTGAAAGTAGATTAATCAAAAAGACAACAAACGGAATGGTTTGTAAGAAATGTCAGTAAATAAAAAATAATATGTTCGAAATTTTAACAATATATTACCGCAATATAAGAGCCTCCATAGAGATGCCCTTTGGTTTGAAAGACCTAGGTTCCAATTGTGAGAAAGTTTTATCAGGGATATTCATCGAAACGTAATTTGCTGTTCTCTTGACACGTCATAACAACAGTATAACTACGCTGCTAAGCAACAAGTGAAATCAAACAAAAAGCAATGTTGAAAACATGAAACAAAAATACAGTGTTCCTTGATGACACACTTAATCTAAATGAAATACAGAAAAATATTGATTCGTCTAGTAGATATTTATATTTTTCAAATGTTTAAAATGTCTATACTTAAATAATTTAGACATAATATCGAGATAAGGGCCAATGATTTTAACTGAAATCAAAGGAGATTCCGTGTTCATTAGCAGGAGATGATTTAAATGAGTACTGTGAAGCAACACGGATGCGATAGAAAATAACTTTAAAACGATCAAAGGCAAAAGGAAATGAGTAAATATATTTAAATTCGAATTTCCTCTGATGAATCGAGTTTAAAAATCACGCGATGGATAACAAGCAAGGAGATTATGAAGCGCTTAACTCTGCTGTCATGTACACGTTTTAGGTAGGCTATTGATGAACTCTTCACAAGTTATGTTAGCCTGGAAGTAAACATTAGTGGAGGTTTTAGATAATAAACTATATGCTTGTCTGGTATTGAGAATGAATAAAATGGATCACATAATTAAACTGACCTTTAATAAATAAGCTTCAAATCGATCTGAAATTATCTGAAGGAGTTGAGTTTCGAGCCTGAAAAAGTGGGGGGGGGGGTAACGCTCCGTACACTAAGTTATTCCTACCGGAATTCCAAAAAATTAACCCACTTAAACAACTGAATTAATTCTAAACAGCTGTTTCTAGAAGCTTATAATAGAAATACGCCATATAATGATATGTAAAGCCAGCAAGGCTACGAAACAAGTGTATTGGTTTATTAATTGTGCATATTCTTCTAGTTGCTGTTTTTGCTGTCTTATATTGAAAAAAACAACTCAGAATGATGGATAAATCCTACCACTCTGTCTAAGACATTTTATTGGCTTTCCTCAAGTGGTTCACATTAAATAGAAATTTTCTTTGATCATATTGGTCTTCTCATCAGTCGACGAATCATGCAATATCATTCTTGTAGGTCATTATTGAAGCTTTAAATCTAGTGATTTTCCGTGCTAATCTAATGTAATCCAGACGTGTAAATTTGCCACTAAAACTGTTCGATTTAATCCAAAATTGACAGAACGCGACACATCTTAGTAGAAGTAACAAATAAATTGTGAAGAACAGTTCCGTGCATCTGAATTGACAAAACAAATTAATTGTGAAGAAACACCTAACATTAATTTCTATTAAGATACACATGGCACTATCAGCGCGGTTAACCGAGTGGCTGTGCGCTTCGCAGTCATATTCCTGGGAAAGGAGTGTCCTGGGTTCGATTCTCGTCGGAGACGTGAGGAGCTTAAGGATCTTTCTCAGACATAGCCAAGTTAGCCGGTCTTGGGCGTGGAGTGAAGGGTTTTTCTCCCGCAAGCAGGCAAACCGGCCCCGTGAGCACACATCCACAGACATAGGACACACCGGGAGGTAGAGGGCTAGCCATCTAATCCTCGAGACGGGTACGGCTTAGAAGGACTAAGGATGGCCCTCTAACAGACCAATCTTCTTTCACATAGTAGGCCTATTGGTCCTGTAACAAGCGAATAGGCCTAATACGTGAAAGAAGAAGAAGAAGAATGGTACTGTTAGGAAAAAAAATCTTCAACAACATTTAAATGGATTGTTTCACACTTGTTGAACCATATTGCAATATCCATCACTGCTAATTTATTTTACTATTGCTTATGTTAGGTAAATAGTGTAAAATCGTAGTGTTGTTCATCTAGATGGTATAAAATCAAAAAAAAATTACGTGATCAAATATTTATGAGTTAGGATAGTAGGGCACGCGTAAAACAGAATTTTAAATCCTCCAAGACAAGTAAGTCAAGTTTGAGCCTGCACGTAGTGCAAGTCTGGGCAACTCATGGTAGTGCCACTCTAGGCAACTCGTGGTAAAGGTGGATTAAGATCTAATCACACTCCATAGTATTTTCCCTTAATGCAAAACACATCCCCTTGCGGAGATGTATGATGCACGAGTTGCCTAGAGTGGCACTACCATGAGTTGCCCAGACTTGCACTACGTGCAGGCGCAAACTTGATTTACTTGTCTGCTCACATGGGAAATAGGATTAAAAACCAAGTTTATATAAAATTACTTGGTATCTTCAATACATAATATGCTTAAGTTAAAAAAAAATCTCTACCTCTATAGGTATATTCAAAAAAAAAACAACAACTAGTTCCTTGAACAAATATTTGTTTTTCTTTACTTGAGAGATGTCAGATGTTTCGAAAGAGTAGCTGCTGATGCTTCATTCAGCACATCTCCCTCGTGCTTAAGATGGCTCTATGACAGATGCAGACACCATCCATATTTGATGTGACAGTTGATTGTTTGGGATGTGACATCGCCGCTCTCCTATACTTGCTTCATTCGACCTGCACATATATCTTTCTAAGGTGTCGGCTGTTATTGAGTATTATGAGGCTGCGTTTCTTGTAGCGAAGTTCTGTATTGATATTTCTGGGTAAGTAGGATCGTAGTACTTTTTTTTAATCTTCTGTATAATTCCACGTACGGCCGAAAAAATTGACAACTTTCACAAATTTTTCGTAAACATTTCAAGTTAGTATGCGTGCTAATGAATGTTACAAAACCAATTATGATTAATAGGAATTAACATGAATGAAGTTTATGAGAAAAACTACAAAGTCGATCACAAAAGAAATGTTGAAATTATGAAATAATTAAACCAGGAATCAGTAATAGGGAAAATTAAAAAAATATATAAAAAATGGATGGAACACATTTGAAGAATGAAAACAGAAAGATTACCGAAACAAGCCTTCTAGGCCTAAATCCTTGACAAGCATGATGATGATGAGGAGGAGGAGGAATTAACAAGTAACCAATCAGATTTAAGTTAGAAATAAACAGAAAATTGGTGATTTTTAAATATTTAGGAATTCGAGTTAACTCCGAAGGAATAACCTCAAATTACGTAAAAGAGCAGTTACTTGAAGAAAACAAAATTTATGTATGCATAAACAGAACCAGATGTTAAAATAAAAATTAAATACAATAAAAAAGTCTTAGGAAATAGAAAAAAAATAGAACATTACTTAAATTAAGGGGATATTAAATCCCACATAATTTTAAAACCGAATAAGAAACTCAAAGATTGGAATCAGAGAGTTTCTTGCCGAATATAGTATAGTAAACTATAAAGTATCGGCGACACTAGCGTTAGCCAATGCAAGTGATCCTAGTACGTAGTACAATACCGGACGACTCGTTGCAAAGGTGGGGGAAGTTCAGATCGCTATTCTTAGGTATTTTCCATAATGTAAAAACACATTTCCTAGGATATGTATGCTGTTATTACATTATGGAGGGAGGTCACTACCCAGACCGGTTTCAGCCTTTTTTGAGGCTTCATCAGTGAGTAGCTAGACCTAATACCAAAGTGTATAGCGAAAGGAACTTATATACTCTGCGAACGAGTTATCCAAACAGGTGCAACCATTAAGTTACTTAAATATAAAAAGCTAATAAGCTTCATTTCGGCAATGAAAACATTACTTAAATTAAGGGGATATTAAATCCCACATAGTTTTAAAACCGAATTAGAAACTCAAAGATTGGAATCAGAGAGTTTCTTGCCGACCTTT
The DNA here is from genome assembly GCF_054136105.1 of Typopeltis vanoorti. Taxonomy (NCBI): domain Eukaryota; kingdom Metazoa; phylum Arthropoda; class Arachnida; order Uropygi; family Thelyphonidae; genus Typopeltis; species Typopeltis vanoorti. Next base: position 33,379,808 of record NC_143566.1, on the reverse strand, counting down.
GCAACGAGTCGTCCGGTATTGTACTACGTACTAGGATCACTTGCATTTGCTAACGCTAGTGTCGCCGATACTTTATAGTTTACTATATTCGGCAAGAAACTCTCTGATTCCAATCTTTGAGTTTCTTATTCGGTTTTAAAACTATGTGGGATTTAATATTTCCCTAAATTTAAGTAATGTTTTCATTGCCGAAATGAAGCTTATTAGCTCTTTATATTTAAGAAAAAAAATAGAATTCGATTCATTCAAAAGGGTATGAAATATTCATATAGAATATTAAAGCAAGTTATAAACTAATTTAAATTCCAAAGATTGCACTATATATAAAATATCTAAACTTTTTTGTTTTTGAGATTAGCAAATACACCTTTTATCATTTATGAGTGTTTCTCCAATATACTAATAGAAAATTGTGGATTGTCATTTTGTAATATCGGATATGGTTTTAGGTAAAAAAAAACTCTGGCATATCATATATGGAGTTATTCAAATGTGATCAGAATTTGCTGCAACAGACTGAAATGACATAATTACGCTACCGTTAGTAGTTGCCCAGGAAGATCTTTCGACATCTAATAAAGAAAGTAAGCGAGAAATGTTTAGTATAGTATCTGTTCTTAGTGATCAACATCTGATTCCAATGGGCTGCTAGAACAGATAATATACTGAAGCTATTGGCCATTACTTTTCCGATGTGAATCCTTATTTCCAATTACTAAAAAATAATACACAAACTAATACTACACAAAATAATAAATAAAATAATAAACAAAATAAAATAAATAATAAAAAACAAGTACACCACTTCTTAACTTACTATATTCTCTCAATTTATTCTGGTTGTTTTTGTTTCTTCTTTTTTTATGAATTATAAACTTGTCGGGTTAAAAGATTGCTTTGAATATTTCTTAGCCTTAGTTGCTTCAAAGGAACTAAGGCTAAGATTGAAAACTCCTTTTTTACTTCTTCGAGCTATAGACAAGGTTCTAATTATGGTGTTTATAACAGAAGGCCACGAAATGAACTATGATGCTTCATATAAAAAATAGCAATACGATATTAACTTTAAATATTTTTTCCGTAATCCTATCACGTGCAAACTAAACAATGAAAGAATCATTCAATTATCACTGTTCCAGTAAGTCGATCATTTTTTTGAAAACAAAAATATGAGGAGAATTCATATTCGTCATTTAACAATTTTATTTTCAATTCTATAGAAACCACTCGCGGGGGGGTTAATATGATAGACTTTAGATATTGTGGTCATTTCCATGAGTAAAGAATACATGTGAAGATTCTGTCTCAACAATCTAAGGTTCTTTCATTCCAGAAATAGTCACAATGAACTCACAGACGAATAATTGAGATTGCATTGCGTCACTTCATAGTTGCTATAGATGTGTGGGTGGGTGGGTGGGTGTGTTCCTTATATTAGTAGATGAGTAAATTGGCGAGAAATTTACGTTCTTAGTCCATTAATCAAGCACTACTACGAGCCTACAAACAGGGTCCATTAAACCAGTTGCTAGTCTATTTGCCCGCATTTAAATATTCCAATTCCAGTTAACAACGCTGTGCAACAATGCTCACTGTTGTGAATGCGTCAACCTTCTCACGGCACTTGCATCTCCTAACTGTTGCTTGTCTCACGAGGATAATGAATCATGCAGTTAAACACTAGATTCACATCGACAGTTTCTGTGATCAGCTGGGTATTTTCCAGTCAACCAGCACTAAAGCCATTATTAGAGGCTGAAAGCATTCTGGAATTCTGAAGGGATTGTTGGTTAAACATTCATCTATATAATTGATCTGAAGTAAAAACAAGCACAACTAGGTTCTCGGCAGCTAGAAAACAAAATCTCAGTAGGGTATTGGGCAATATCGAGATTTTGGATATGACTCAACTTGTGAGGATTTATTCACCCTGGTGAGCTTTTTTTTTTCTTGCTTGTTGCCAAGAACAGATGCTATTAACTGTATAGTTTACTGATTGCTACACGTTGAGATTAATCCGAACAGTAGAAAGCTCCGCTGTAATCATTCGCCTGAAACTAATAGAGAGAGTTTTGACAATTTTAAATAAAACACTTTGAACAGAAGTGGTTTGATATGCATATTGAGGGAGAAAAACAATCTAATAAGTGATTTATGATGCAAACCTGTTAATTTAATAACGAAAACCGAATTAGTGTCGCCACTTACGTTTAGATAATTAACACTAAAGGGTGAATGGACAGTGGTTTTTAAACCTTGTAAAACCGAACTCAATCTTTAAAATAAACATGAAAAAGGAAGAAATCAATAAACACTCACCATTTTACAATTCAATAGGTTGAGCATTACCGTCACTCGTTTCATATTGAACGACTTGTCCTCTCATTATATTTTCTAATTTTCAAGCACTTATCCATTTAAAAGGGTAGAATTATTTCACTTTCTTAAATGCTTCTCAGGGGAAACCACAAACACAAGATTTTCGACCAACTAACTAACCTTAAATGAACTTATAAATTTTTGTGTAACATTCACCAATAAGGATGGTGGAATTACAAAATGCTCCTAATGATTAGAATCTTCCATAAAACGTTTCCCTGAATACCTCCTAGATAAATTAGAATGTTTCACCGATGATTAATCAAGATTTCTATCGACGGCACAGGCAACACAGCACAATGAATACAAAGTACGGAAAAGTGAATGGGAAAATCAAAACCTTTAAATCCCGCAAAAATCTTTGGCCAATCTCTTGTTATAACATTTTGCATATCATGCGTGATGGCAACTACACGTGTTAAGGAGTTGCTAAAGCAAACAAATATCTAATTCGATTAATTAATATATATATATATAGTTTCGGCTTGTAACAGCCTTCATCAGGTGACATTATAAAAGAAAAAACACTAAAACACTGAAGCTTAAATAAACTATGAACATCATAGAGTCTCTATACATAATTGACATTAAAACATTGTGGTTGTATTTAAAGCTGTTCTTTCGTTAGTTGTATTGCTGGGAAAGTGCGTGCTGGTAGCATCTCGTGAACGCCAGTACATGATTACAGTGAATGACTATCTGGGAGGTTGTAGCTCAAGTTATTATTTAGATGAACAGGATTGAAGATGATTTCCCTAGATTCTACGATTTTTCTCTCTAGTTCATCATTGCAATGGAAGATGTTAGTAGATTTTTGCCAGCAGACTTTGTGACTTTGGTATTCATCATTAGGATTAGCCGAGAAAAGGATATGACTTGATAATGCACTCGCTCGCTGTCTCTTGTAAGTAATGTCCCTCATGTGTTCTTCCATACGCATTTAGACAGATTTGTCTGTCTGCCCAAAATAAGGAATATCACAATCACACAATATTTTATATACGCCAGGGTATTTTAGATGATGATGACAAGGTTTTGGGTGGCTTATTAAGAAACGTATTTTAGGAAGTGGAGTGAATAAGGTTCCGATATTGTATTTTCTTAGAACGTTTGCTAATTTATATGAAATTGTACTTATGTAAGGAATGGATATATTGCCTTTGAATCTATTTGTTTCTTCTGAGACGCTCTATAATGCTCATAGTTTATTTAAGCTTCAGTGTTTTAGTGTTTTATTCTTTCTTTTATAATGTCACCTGATGAAGGCTGTTACAAGCCGAAACTATCATCATCATCATCAAATTCCTGCCATGTACCCTCAAGGGGTGTACATGATGGTACAACATGACAAAAAAGCCGAAACTAGTAGTGTTTTAATATTAAAACCTTTTTATTTAAATCTCGGTTCTAGTCATTCAATTCTTTTAAAAAATATGTATGTTAACCGAGTTAGTGATCATTCATTCATATATATATATATATATATATATATATATATATATATATATATATATGAATGTTTGTAAACATGATTCGCGCAGCCCGCTTTGGGAATCCCTGTTTTAGGGAATCCACCTGCTTTTCGGATTTTTATTTATTTATTATTATTTATTTATTTATTTATTTTTTGCTTTATCAATTAGTAGGGATGGAGTGCGGATGAGATTCTAATCGTGCCGAAGTTAAAAAATTATATATATAATAGAATATCCCTGTATGTGATATTACCAAATTACATAAGTAGGCGATATACCAGAACTTCTCGGACCCAGGAGACCTGTTTATACTACGCAATCCACGATCAATCATTCAATTACATGGAATATCGGAGATATCGCGTCAATTTATGTACCATACAATAATAATCAATACGATCTACCTTGACATAATTAAAAAAAAACAGGTAACAATAACTTGATGTATTGATATACTGTATGATTAGATCTATGTGTGTGTTGCATATCACTAAGTTTCCGTAGATTATGTGTCATTATATTAATTACACATTGTATTAAAAACAATCGGCTTGTTTCTTATAAAAACAGTTCTGTGAAAAAGAACCTATTTTTAATTTTTTTAAACGCCATTCCACCTGTCTATATACAGTACAAATATCTCATTGGATAACTTCATGAATATTTAGTGACCTTTTTGAGAGTGGAAAAAAAAAGACGTCGGTAATAAAAGTAACATGATTAAATCACTTTATTTTATATCATATTTGATTTAAAGAAATGAGATTTAAATTTAAAAAAGGTTCAAAATAGCAAAAAACTCCCAACAAAAAGTTGCTTAAGAGATAGTCGGGAATATTCATAACTAATAGAAATCTGATAGAAAATAGCCATAACAAATGATTAGATAGCTGGCAACTATCGACTGATAGTTGCCAGCTATCTAAACTGGCAGCTATGAAAATTGGCAAAAAATCGGTGAATAACTTCTGACATAACTTCGTTTAAGTTACCTCATTTTTAATTACGAATAGTTTCAATAAATGCGATTGTCAAGTAAAAATTATACTAAGAACCAGGGCCGCCGAGAGAAACCTTCGGGCCTGTGACAAGTCTGTGGTCCGGGCCCCACTTAAAAAAGTGCATCACTTTTGTTTAATAAAAAAAGTCATATAAAACATTAAACATTTATTTAAAAAAGTGTACAACAAATTCGAAATTCGATACATTACATACCATACAAAATACAAACATTAAATAAAAAGAGAATTTTAATTTTTTTATTGCCTCATCCACTTCCTCACTTTATTATTATTATTAGACACCGTCAGGAGGTCCAAGGACTCATCGAGGGAAGACACCTGCTCTACAGCTCTATCTCCATTGCTCAATCCATCAACTGACCACTAATATACCAACGCCATCTATCGCAGACCACTGCCACCATTAGCATTTCCACAGACACAAGCATCCATGCCTACGGCGGGATTCGAACACGCAGCCTTTTGGCTGGAGAGCGGATACGCTGACCACTCGGCCAGCCAGGCCGGCAAGACTTACGGTTAGCGAAATCTTTAATCAGCTCGTCGTAATCATTTTTCATTGCCAGTTCATGTTCTATTAATAGCAAAGTTAAGCCGTTTAATCTTTCCTAGAGTATTGATGATCTACAGAAGCAGAAGCTCTGTATTGCTGAAAGTTTACTAAATGCTCTTTCACCTTCTGCAACTGTTGCTGGTATTCTGCAAAAAATTCTGATTGAAGTACATATTTCGGGAAAAACACCGAGAAGTTGAAATTTATAAATGGAATTTAATAAATCTAGTCCTGGTATAACATCTTAAAACGTGGCGTTATAAATCTTTTTTATGTAATATATTTCGTCTTTCAGAGATAATGTTTAGTCTTTCGAATATTTATTTATTAAATTATTACACGAGTCAGAAATTTCTTGATGATTCATTGTTTGAAAATTTAATATTGGTGAAAATAAATTCTGAGTATGTTTTAAAGATGTGAAGTTGCGAAATAATTGTATCCAGTATAACAAAATTACAGTTCTTTTAAAATGTCCTTGTGTATAATCGCCATCTGCACTTTCTTCATCTGCTAGCTTTATTCTCTTCGCTTTCGACCGTTTTTCGACATTTGGGGTTATACCTAATTGAATTGCGTAGCTTCAGAGAGGACATCTTGCCACTTATTTCTAAAATGTTCAAGCTCTTTCAGAAGAGACTCAACATTTGCTGTTGCAATATCAATCGATATGGTACTAGATTGCAATATTTTATTCCATTCGTCAATGGAAGCTAAAATTTTAAACCAAATTGTTGCAAAAAGCATTGCTTTGAAACTTGAAAAATATCGTTTTAGAGCAACAGCTTCAGAATGAACTTCATTTGATAATTTCCCAGTCGAAATTACATCCTCTAAAGCTTTTAAAACACTTGGAAGCTTCTGAGCAAGCGGTCTAACCGCATCGATTCTACAACTCCAGCGAGTTTGAGTTAGACCACGAAGAGCACACCCAGTTTCTTTTAATACAATTTGCCATCTCATTGGGCTTCAGCTAAAAATTGCAAATAAATGCTCCAAGTTTCAAAACTATATTGTACTATCCGAACAACATTTAGCTGCATTTATGCCCATAACATTCAGGAATGTGCTGCACATGGGGAATAAAGAGAAGTTTAATTTTCTTTTTCAATCAAAGACCAAACCCCTTTTATTTTTCCACTCATATTTGCAGCATTGTCATATTCGTGACCTCCGCAGTCTTGTATGTCAATTTTTAGTTGATTGAAGTTCTAATAATTTTTTGATTTCTTCTCCAGTTTTACGGTAAAAATCAAGAAATTCTATAAACCTTTCAAGAATTATCCAATTTTGAGTTAAAGAATCTCTGAAAACGTATCGCAGTATTAAAACATTTTGTTCGATATATGACGAATCTGGAGTTGAGTCACAAATTATTGAATAATAAAGAGACTTCTTTCTTTCGCTTAAAATTTTGTTTAATACAAAATTACTGCAAATGTCAATGAATTCATTTTGAGTTTGCCACGATAAATAATTAGCCTGAAGTCGTTGTCCGGTGTTTTGAGATTCTTTTACCTTTTGTAAATGTTCTTTTAGTATGGGATCATAATGCGCAACTAATTCTATCATCCCCAGGAAGTTCCCATTATGTGGATTACCAATTTGTTGATTAGCACCACGAAATTATAAATTTCTGGGCGCTAAAAATAAAATTACATGAAGCAACCTTTTAAGTAATTCATAACATTTTTTTGTTTCGTTAATAACTAAATTTTCCATTTTGTTGTTTACTGCGTTACCAGTTACAGATCGTTCTAATTGCCTCCAGGATAAGTAGCACTCTTTATGAGATTGCGATTGATCAGGCAAACGTGTATAAAACATTTGCCACTTTTGTTTTAGAGGACAAAACCCTTCTGATTTACTTAAATTGCTGACAAGTCTACCTTTTGTATCATTGCTAAATAATAGGCAGGTAACACAATATAAGGCTTGTTTGCTTGAACTCCAGCATAACTAGTCTCGAACTAACTGATCACAGCCATTTGATAACTGAGAATAAAGTAAATACAGGGTGTTCGGGATAAATCTGACATATTTATAATTAATTATATTTTTCCGTAAGGTACATGTATTAACACACACTTCTCTTCATTTAAAAGTTTGGACCCTTCTTCATTCATATACAAGATGTCAGAAAGGATGGATAGCTGGAACCCACCTGAATCATGGAAGAGAATAACTTGTATCATGATGATTCGTGCCCGCCATCAAAATAAGGATATTACGACTGCTGCCCAATGCTCCCTGAATACAGTAAAAACAATCAGGCATGAACTAGAGACTTGCAATGGTGACTACGAGGATGTAGCAAGAAGAAAGATCCCTAGCAGACGATCTGATTGCGTTCGTACAGCAGAATTCCTCGCAAATTTGCAGGAACAGGTGTTGAAGAACCCTGGCATTGGAATTCGGGCTTTGTTCGTGGAGTTGCTAACTGTAGTCAAGCCCTGGATAACAAGGGTAGCCAATGGTAGGCCGTATGTATGGCAGCAGGATTCGGCCCCTTGCCACACCTCTGGGAAAAGTCAAAAATGGTTGTCTGAAAATTTCTACGACTTCACCAGTCCAAATGTTTGGCCTCCAAACTCCCCAGACCTTAACCCCATGGATTATTTTGTATGGGGCGCAGTTGAAAAAGACACCAATCGCACTTCCAGTAATACAAAAGCCCAGTTAATGGATAAAATTAAAACAGTTTTTGCGGCCCTCCCCAGGGAGACTGTAGCATCAGCTTGTTCGAGGTTCCGAAGCAGAATTGAAGCTGTGATCGATGCTAATGGTGGTTATTTTGAGTAAATCTTGTTGATAGTATTGTAATTAACTCTGCCTGTAATGTTTTTTTGTCAATTCATTAAATTTAATAGATACAAAGAAGATTTTCTTTTTCCTTACGAAACTGTCAAATTTATCCCGAACACCCTGTATGAAGAAAATTTTCTAGCTTTACAATCTTTTGGCATTAACTTGATCATATCATTTAACTCAGATTCGGATTTTAGTCCTTTAACAACTATTAATTGCCGATTTCCGTCACTAAAGAAATCTAGCCAAGTTTGGATCTTCGTAATTTATGCCTTCGGTAGCTTCTAAGTTGGTAGTCGCTTCAGCTTCACCTCCAGTTGAAGTAAAGTCTTCATATATTAAATCGTTGTTACCAACTGCATCGGCTGTAGTGCTGATTGTTGCTTCAATTCCAGATCAAAGCAACTTTTTTTCTTTACCTTGAAGGTTTAAATTGTCCCTAGCGTCTATTTCAGTGTTCACTTCAGAGTTAGCTGCTGCAGGTCCAGGTGAGGAAGATTCTTTATTACGTTTGTCAGCAGTTAAACTATTCGCACATTGTTTACTTGAAATTTCAATATCTTGGTGTTCTTCCATCTTCAAATATTTCAGTAGTAAATGCTTGTTTTTAAATCTTCTTTTTCCTTCTCACGATCCCTTTTCTCCTTTCGTTTTTGATTTCCAGATTTATGATGATTCATTTCTGTTGGTAAACTTTTTATTATTAAAAATATAATTTTAATAATTAAAAAATCAAATTAATAAGAATACTTACTCTTATTTTTTAGCGCACGGCCTACACTATACAGTTGCACACTTTAGAAACAATAACAAAACCTTCGTCTATCAAAATAGTAACAAGAACGAAGCGTTCTGGCAGGGAACATTACTGTGAATGCAATTACTAGCTAGCGCAGCCAACTGCAAAACAACCTTGCACGACCACCTATGACGTCATCACCCGCTATAACTACGGCGATTCGCTCTGAGAGAATCAGTGTCTTCCGGACACTCATGGTAAGCTAAAGAGCGTAGCCATCTGTCTAAAACAAAACAACAAAACACAGTATCATTCTAGATATGCCATTATTATTTATCATTGTTGTATTATTACGAGAATTAAAACCATGAATAAACAGTTATGTGACACGGGCCCGATGACCGAGCCCTTTTCGATGTCGGGCCCGTGAAAAAAGTCTCAGATGTCACCCACTCTCGGCGGCCTTGCTAAGAACATATAAGAAAGAAGTATATTATAATCACACAGCCATATAGTATACAATTTTGCCTTTGAATTTTGACCACACCCGTATCACAGTTCTGTTTATCTGCAGACAATGACAGGCTCACCTATTTGATCGCAGATACTAAAAACGTATTTCCGCTACTGCGGATATATGGACTCAATGACTATAAATCAGTTGAACGTGCTATGATAACTTAAGTTGAAGCTGGAATTGCTCGTGAGGATATTAATAATTATCGGAGTTAGTCTTTAGTTAGTTTAATGTTTGTACTGAAATCTCGAAAGCCGGGAAGTTATCTGCTTATCGGTATGTGTTATTGACAATGGAGCCGAAGAGAACGTTGCAGGTAAGCCTTTTATGAAGTTTGATTAAGAAGACTCTTCAGGGACAGGGAAGGGGAAGATAAATGCACATCAGCTATTTTTTTACAAGTGATAGGTGTAATGAATGTATCCAACTATCTTGATAGAGCGGTTTAATTAACAAAAAAATGTGTCTAATCGATTTGCAAATTATTGTTCAAATACGTTTATTCAGGGAATCTCTTGTGATTATAAAACCATCGTGAAAGGTAAAGAAGCTACTATAATAATAATAATAATAATAACAATAATAATAAGGAAAGAAAGAAAAATAACAGGAAAAATAATAAAAAGAAATAATAAATCTGTTGTCGGAGTTTTAGCATAACATTAGTATAATTTCATAAATAGTGCTTCATTTATATCATGCAATTCTTATAGATGTTATATAAACTGAGTGGTGTATAAATAAAACTCATTTAAATGTTCAGTAAAAGCCGTAGCAACTGCATATGCGTTTTTTAAGTAAGAAGATTAATACTCTAAAAAAATACAAATTCTGTTATCCCGTGATCTATTCTTCTTTATTACATATTTCTCCCTCCTGAACAATAGTGGAATTATAGGTTTTGCGAAAGGTTCCACACCACATCGCACATGCGAAACCTGAAATTACTGAAGAAAATGACAGATATCAAATGATCCTTATTGGTATCTTAGGTAGCGTATCGGCGGATAAATATTGAAAGAAAATTAGGTGTGTTGCTCTGCTACAGGAAATTTTAATTTTTATTTGTTTATTTTTTTATGTTGTGCCCATATACGAGAGGTTGGCTGGTCAACTTATAGTACTTTAGTACCGTACATGGGTAGTGGGATGGGAAAGGAAAAACTTGTTGACATTCGATTTAAAAGCCTGTATATTGTATTCCTTAGGAAATACATCAGGGGGAAGACTGTTCTACAACTCAGCAGTAGCAGGGATGAAGGAGAAGGAAAATAAACTTGTTCTGTGGGTTTCAAGGTGTGAAGGGATGTTGGACGGTGGCTATACGTGTTCCAATGGGTTTAGTACAGAGTATGGGAATTATTGATGCTGTTTCATATGAGCATTTTCCATGAAAATATTTATAGAATATACAAATTGCAGAGACTAAACGTCTATGTGAAAGTGGGGGGAGGGGTGAGTTGGTAAGAGATGTATCATTTATCAGTCTAATTGCTCTCCACTGTATTGAGTCAAGCATTTTCGGGGGGATTTTAGGAGCCCCACTCCAAATGTGAGAATAGTATGCGATAGCTGGGTGGATTTGTGATTTGTATAAGGTTAACAGTTGTTTGAAGTGAAGTAACATCTTGAGCGAAAGAGAAAGCCTAGTTTTTTGAAAGCTGAGGATGCAATGGTTGTGATGTGTTTATGCCAGGAGAGGTCTCATGTCATGGTAATTCCGAGAAGAGAGATTTCTTCTTGTCTGGGAATTTGAGTGTTCTCAAAAATAATACTGGGGAAAATTATTCTTTTTGTGGGAAATAAGACAGAACTGGGTTTTACTAGCGTTGAAGTTGACGAGGTTATCTGAGCCCCATCGGAGGATGTCTTGAAGGTCCGAATTAAGGGAAGTTGTGGTTGATGTTTTGTGGATTGAAGTGAGTTATGTAGAGTAAGGATAATCAAATGAAAGAGAGGAGTGAAATGTGCTGTCATCTGCAAAACTGTGTATTGGGTTGGAGCTCAAATGAAGTAGGTGACTGATGTACAGAAGGAAGAGGGTCGGTGAGAGAACTGAACCTTGTGGTACCCAGCATTAGCTGGATGGTGGAAGGATAGGGAGCCATCTACCATCACATATAGTGTGCGTCCAGACAGAAAGCTGGCAATCCATCTGCAGAATTCCTAAGACAGTCCAAATGATGGAGGTTTGCTTAGTAAGTCTTTGTGCCAGACCCAGTCAAAGGCTTTAGAGATATCAAGTGCAACTACTTGGGATTCGCCAAATTTTTCCATGGCATATGTCCAGAGATGGGTGATATATGAGAGCAGGTCACCTGTTGATCGGCATCGACGTAATCCGTACTGGTGCTGACTTAACAGCTGGGTACCTTCAAGGGAGAGTAGGAGTTGAGAATTGATGGTTTAGATAGGATTGAGGTGAGTGAGATAGGACGGTAGTTAGATGATAGCGATTTGTCACCATTTTTGGGAATGGGTTGAATATAGGCCAATTTCCAGGTCTGTTGCTCCACTGGTATATATCCCGCAGGCTTAGTGGTTATTATGCAATGCATGTACCTTAACTTTCTTTTTCTACTTTGACGTTAAATTTGATAAGAGACTGAAGATATGCACCGTTAAAACGGCAGTTGAAAGCCACGTAGAAATAATTTGTTGAGAATTTCTGAGCAGATTGAATATGCATGAAGTGTGCGTGCATTTTTCTGGTGACTTTCTCTCTCGTCAATATTATGACAAATGTAGCCCTTGGGCTGACAACTAGAAATTTCCATTTCACTACAAAGGACCAAAAGCAGAATAATAAAAGGATATTTAAATTAAGGGGATATTTTACCTCACATTATTTCAAAGCAGAATAAGAAAACTCTGAGATAGAAATCAAAGAGTTTAATGCCGAATATAGCAAACTATAAAAGTTCGGCGAGTCTAAGCGTGAGCAAACATCTGGGCGGTACAATACCGGGCAACTCGTTATAAAGGTGGATAAAGCTATAATCGCTATTTCTTAGTATTTGCCCTAATTTAAAACTCATTATATTAGGGCAAATGTAATTAGTATAGGAGATGTATGTTGTTTTACATTAAGAGAGATAGGTCATTACCCAGACCGGTTTCAACCTTTATTGAGGTCTCATCAGTGAGTAGTTAGACCAAATAATACCAAGATTATAGTGATAACAGCTTTAATACTTTACAGGACGAGTTGTCAAAAAAGGTGCACAGATAAATTAGTGAAATAGCCACTTCACTTCGGGCAAATACTAAGAATAGCGATTGTAGCTTTATCCACCTTTATAACGAGTTGCCCGGTATTGTGCCACCCAGATGTTTGCTCACGCTTAGACTCGCCGAGCTTTTATAGTTTGCTATATTCGGTGAAACTCTTTGATTTCTATCTCAGAGTTTTCTTATTCGGCTTTGAAATAATGTGGGGTAAAATATCCCCTTAATTTAAATAATTTTAACATCGCCATTATGTATTTTCTTTAAAACACATTTGGAAGATAACCTCCCCGCTAGTCTATATAATTACATTTCCAATCATTGAGGTTACTTCATCGTTGAAGTAATCACAAATTACTTCAGTGTGTATTAACATTTCAATTAAAACGCTTACTAAGAAAATTTTCCTACTTCATGAAACTATTTTAATTTCTCTTCTGAAGAGTAATTGTATTGCAAACCAACAATTAAAGAAACAGCTTAATTTCTTTCTATAAATCTACCAAGTTACTGTTGGAATATTTATTCAACAATAATCAAGTTTGTACATTGTGAGGTCTATTGATCACCATGTAAACAATGCACTTTTCCTGTAGTGTGTAAAGACACAGAAGGAAATTAAACTCAATAAAGTTTGTTGGATTAATAGAAAGAATTGAAACAAACACATCAAAGGGATTCACATAATCTCATGTATTTTACAAATGCACATTTCTTTTAATAATATGTTATATGCGTCTTCCGTCTTCTCCCTTCATACCAAACACTGAACACAAAAAAAAAACAGGATGTCTGTACACGCGTCGCTGCAGATAACTGAAAGAGCAAGACTCCCTTACTGACCAATCTCTGATGTTACCGAAGAAGGCACTCAACGGCGATTTCAAGTGACTTCTGCAAAACAGCGCACATGTTAGGATAAGTTGTAATCTCGGATAGAGCAAAATCAGCAGAAATATCAAGAGTCTGATCAGATATGGATGTAACAGTACATGCTTTTCCTGTCGGAAAGAGGGAAAGTAGCAACATGTACTTTAAATTAACCCTTTATCGGGATGTGTCAAACAGTTTTAAAAAAAAAATCAGTGTTCAAGTTGTCCGCCCTCTCTTCAACAGATATTTCAGAATGACTTATTTTTCTGTTGCGCTATGCCACATTTAAGTCCATCGGTAATGCATTTGCTCTCCTATATTCCAAAAACCAAAACCAAGTCCATCAAACGTGACCTATTTTGTTGCAGTATTAGTTGGAAAAAAAACCAAAGTAATTCTTTTTTTTTATTTTAATCCTTTGGAAATGGCCTTTTCTGCTGAACTAAATGTCAGAACTACCTTTTTTTTGGTAACAGAAACAGCGTTTAAGAATGTTTATATACGATAAACAATATATCGACCGAAAAAAAAGATTAAAAGGGATTGAGGCGATACTCGCCACAATAATCTGAAATATCTGGGATTTTTTTTCTTTGCCTCGTAAAGTTGTCATTGCGCATCTTTTGGCAGAAGAACGCGAGAGAGACCTCAATCTATTGCATATGAAATAGTTCATCGTTTATCACACTTTGCATTGGCACGTGATGGATTATAGCTTCGTATATACTCAAAAGGCAACACGTATCTCTTCCACAATCAAGAATAAATTGGACAAGCTTTGTCGTGTGCCCGCAAAATTCGGAAACTTGCCGCATGGGTGGTATCAATAGAGTGAACCAACTGAAGTCATTCAAGGACTTGTCTCCGATAAATAGAAGAGATTCCGGGACACTACATCTCCCCGCTGACTTAAAGGAATTCGAGAGGATGTCACATCACTGGAAGTTCTATCCTGAAGAATACAAAGACGTTGTTTGAAAAGGTATGCAATAGATCAAGTTCCCGCTAGCTGTTAATAAATCACACGAGTATCTTGCACTAAGAAATATGACTTCTTTAGAAAGCCAGTTCTCTTGTATCACATAAAGAACAATGTTTAAATATAGGTTGCTACGCAACCTATATTAAAACGTTCTAATGGTGATCTGAGAGCTATCAGAGTCCCCAAAGCATACCATTCAATATCACATTACTCATATTATCATATTACACCATCTACCGATGTCATTAATTTATGTTATTAACTGTAGAATAGATAAAAACCTTGTTCACTTATTATTTAAAAACCTTAAATTGCCTTCCAAGAGTATACTATCGATATTTTTTAAATAAATATATCTAATATGTATATCATAAGATTTTCAGAACATAAACTTAATATAAGAAAAAAAAGTGAACTGTTGGTGAGAGAAATGAACTCAACAAAGATGATTATTCTTACAACTTAAATATCTAAAACGGGATATTAGTGGTCGTAAGTACTTCGTTAAAAAGTAAGTACTTCGTTATGGCTCACTCTCTCTCCATTATCAGATCGTCTTCAAACATGTGCACAATAACTCAACGTACTTGATTTCCCATGTAGCATGAAGTACTTACAATACGGTCTGCTGATAAACTGTACCACTAAATATTTTCATTTCGTTTATCGAATATTATTCGATAAAACATGCTTATGTTTATATGGCATAATTAAACACATGATGTTTTGATCTTATTTGACAGAGGAATCATCCCAATCGAACCATGATTCCCTCCATTCACCGATTATCATGAATTATTGGAAAAGAAATATCTCCTATAAATAGCTATCATAATCCATCCGTTTTTAATAGTTTTAATTTAACTTATTTTATTTTAATTTTCTTTTGAACTCCCCATCTATACTTATCTGGACAAAAAATAAAACAGAATCGTGTAGCTTTTCAACAGGCAACAGAAAATAACATTTTCTGCGATAAATGTACTCAACTGTTCCATAAGATGATACTTCTCCCAAGAACTTTCCACTTTGCACAATGACACCGTAAGCGATCAGGTGTGCCAGATAGTAATAATGACAAGTATCTATGGCAACCAGGAGGAAAGAGAACCCAAGTGGGATGAGATTTGCTTTGATCTCTAGACTTGAAGAAGTTGAAAGAATGGTTTAAATGCACTTTATTAAGGTGAACACACTCATGCACGGCATTGTTTAATGAAATTAGAGTGGGGAAGAATGTTGTCAAGTACGAGTATTTATTCTTAGAAATCACTTTAATTTCCCTTTATACGGACACGCTAAACTCCGTATCTCCATTAGCTAGGTAAAATTATCAAGTAGTTTGTAGACAAATAATGACTACTAATGAGGCAATGATAGAGTGATTCGTAATTACATTATTCTCCGCACCCCAACGAATTAATCAGATATATTTTATACAACTTTTAAACTGCTTTCGACAGTAAACATGCTTTTAGAAATGCATTCGACATCAGCTTAGTGAAATAGAAGGTAATTACAACTGATTTGCGCACATTTAAATATTCTTCAAACATAATTACATCATTTAGAACTACTGAAAGCATCGTTGGTCAGTCTGTAAAATTTTTTTATTATATGCACTTCAGGTGAATCAGTATAAACGGAACTTTCCTCTTTTTTCGCAAGCACTTTCATGTTCCCGAAATTGTTTGGCAACTGTTGGACCTGAATTGAAATTTTAACATAAAAGCGTAAAAAACAATAATAAAAATCTAATGAGATCTCTGAAGAATGCAAAAGATTAAAAGATTTAAACAGATGTAAACGATTTGCCTCTGTTCATTTTATCCAGTAGTTATTCTGGATCTCTAGTTGGACAAATTTGGTTGAATATCAGAATCCATAAAACCTTGCACCGAATGGTTCAAGAGTTTATGGACACCAAGGAGCCAAACGTGGGATTTAAATCCGAAATTTTGTGATTAAGAAGATAACAATAGTCTTATGGTTCGGTTTTAATTTCAGTTGGAAGACTTTCATTGGTGAAGTCATTTGGCTATTCTTAATAATTCATCATTAATTTGAAGAAATTTAACAATTAAGATATTTCTTAATATTACATTAATTGTTTCCTTTGGACCCTTTAAAATGGCAAAATTAGTGGAAACAGAAATATGCATGCAGTTTATTATGCTACAAATGACTATGGTCAATTTTATTATAATACGATGCTTCTTTAAAAATGCAACAATGAGACATTTTTCTATTATTGTTAAGAATCATCTGCAATCCATTCTGTACATCCACTCTAATTAAAAGTAAAATTAAGATGATTGCACAAATAATATTTTGTAGAAAATATATAATGCCGAATCCCTGTAAAGTCTAGAGTTAACTTCGATGGAAATGTAATAATTTTTTGAAATGCATCTTAAACCTATAGATTCAGCAAATTCTGCATTACCGTCTGATTAATAGCAAAATTGGCCCACACTAGTGTTGCTATGATGTTTTGCAATTATACATACTTCATTTTCAGTCGCTTTCGTGGAAGTTCGAATACTGTATCTGCGACCAGGGTTTCTGAGCAATGCGCAGAAATCTGTCTACTTTATGTTGTTTCTAATGGCATTCATCATGACATACGAATTCTTGCTTAGACCAGTAAATGGATGACAAAATTCTTGAGTATTATAAAGAATATTCCACAGAATGTAATAATTTGGGTAATCTGTTTATAAATGAAATACAATTAGTGTTACAGCTAACGGCTCATCATCCTCCCCACACACACCATTGAGCTTCTCTTCACAGCTCTCATCAGTTTATTATCGCCTATTTTTCTTCTTGTTTTAAATATGATCAAAAGAACCTCCATCTAATTAGGTCATGTAAAATGCAGAAGGTTTCTTTTTTTTTTTTTCTTTGTGGTATTCGCTGTTCCACTTATATTAAGCGCTCATCAAAATTACGGCATAAATTTGCACGAAATTTAGCAGATACGTCTTCTAATAAATTTCACTGAAGCATTTCGTCGAAATCATTCTCTTAACATCAGAGGTTATACGAATATTATACTCATTCCCTTGACTGACAGCTCAAAATGCTGACGAATTTTCTATGGGACAGGAAGCTGAAATATTAGGAACTCGGAAGTAATATATGTAACTTTGTGAGAATCTCTGTAAATCAGAAACTACACACACACACACCACGTCTATGATAGTCACATCATGAACTGCAATGTTATATATCCATTGAACAGGCATTGCGCTAAGTGATGGATTGTCACCTTTATACTTACTTAAGCCCTAAGTTAATCATTGCGTTAAATATTCAGTAAAACTTAATTAAGAGATATAATTTATTATAATGATATATAACACTGATATAATATTTTATTAATTTTCTGCTACTTTCTACTAAGCGAGTAGAAAGAAACAAATTACTTTTTTCCTAATTTGAATTGCAAAGAATACAATCAAGAACTGTATAAACCTACGTGAGTCTATAAAAAGCACGATATGAAATGATTCTTCTCTTGAATAGGACAATAAAAATCTCTATGCTTTGGATGCAGAGGAAAGATTATAAAAAAAATTGCTGTCAAAAAGAATACCTTTGGAACTCAAGAGGTACGTTATGACATGAAACCCACTCAGTTATTTCTTATTTCTTTTATGGAAATACATCTTAAGGTTATCGTCTGAATCTAGAATGAATTAGAAAACAAATTAAAGCAGCTCCATAGAAATATTGGAAATCTTACTCAATACATCGTGGAAAAAGTTGACAAATATGAAAAATTCAACAATAGTTGGATCGTTGCGTTACGGCCATCCTGTATTACAAGTTTCTAAGTTTCAGAGCTGTACCAATCCAATAAAATATGGATATAACGATAAACATACTTTACCATGGCAACCGTTGGTGGAAACCCATTCCTTTGGTGAAAACTGTGTTTAATTAGTCAAGACATGATATTAAATTCCGAAAAAAAAGTTGGAACGAAAAAATTATACAGTTTGTTACACACTTAGACATTTGGATAACCCTGCAATATAAGTACACCTTTTCCAAGAATGCCTCGATTTACTACAATTTTCAGAAATTCAGTTGAATCACATTCGCTATGCTCGGTTGTAGTTCTATTCGTACGTTATCTTTCTTTCGGATCCACGTAAAAGACTCAGCTTACATGCAGGATACCAAGCAAAACGATTTCGCAAGTAGGGGGAGGGATACGAGAAGAATGTATTTTCTAGAAGGTTTAAAATATTTAATAAGAACAAAACGTAGTTGTAATAAAGTTTTAAATACGAGGAAACGTTCAAATCCTCAACTTCCATTTTTTCTGTTCTTATTTAAATTGCATTTCCATTTGTAAATTGCCGTGATTTGTTCTAGTTAATTATCTTTGGTGGCATTGCTAATAGTAGAGTCAAGTTATTCAGCCTTTGGTGGGTTACACTGTAAAGACGATGCAGACTTTAGAAGATTGCATCAATAAAATACATACGAAATACAGAACCATTTGGAAGAAGAATGCTTTCTGATATATATGTACATAGTTTCCTACGTTAATATAGTCTTTAGGTTATTCTTTTGAACGATCTGTGAAGTAAAATACTTTTTCAAGTTACTTTAAAAAAAATCGCAGTGATTCTTTATCGTTACAGTGCAGTCCACCAAATAATGAATAACTAGACTGTACCATTAGCAATATGCCGATAAAGAAAAATGGTTATCGGCACATTGCTAATGGTAAAACTCACTTCCAAACACACGTTTCTTCCACTCGACTAACCTATGGATTTTCTGCACGAAGCGTATTTGCTATAAATAACTCATGTGAATATATGGGAACTGATTACATTTTTTTGTGGTTCAACGGAAATCGTTTCCGCTAAGAAGGGAAAGAAAGACAAAAGGAGGAAACACGAATCGGGATTTTCATGGATCATATGGATCCATCCATATCCATAATATCGTCCATTTTAATAAACATGTTTGTTAATAATTATTTTGTTAAAAACGATAGTTTAATTTCATATTCTGAAATATATCAATCCCCATTGTTAAGTTTTCATTTCTAGTCCACAAATAAATAGATTTTTAAGCTTCTTAGAATTCAGTAAAAAAGAAATTTCAAGACTACAATTTTTGCCGCTCTTGCCTTCAGCTAAATTAATTTAGAAGGATTGTTTGTATGAATATGTAAGTTATTAACTAAAATAAAATGATAAAAATGTTAATTATCTAATATTCTTCTCTGATAACCATAAAACAACAAAGAAAGATGCTGGTCCGCGTTGAATCAAATATTAAGGAGACTTAGGAATTTTATTGAATCTGAAAAATAATCGTCAGTTACAGGGATGTTTTAGAGTATCATTCATCAGAAAATAATAAAATACTAAATAATACTGTGGGATTACGTCTGCGACTTTTAATCTACATTATTAAACCACGGGATTCGTTTGTAAGTCTCAATGAACGTAAGTCTCTTTATTATAATATAATTCTTATAAATCTCTATATATTTCATGAATTTAATTCTTACATGAAGGATAATCAGCAGAACTACTGTAGGGTTAAAACTGAAAATATTCATACCTGATGATTTAATTTATTTAGTCCCAAACAGTTATCATTTAAACTTTTAACAGGAGAATGATAGTTAAAAGAAAAAAATAACTGAAGGCGTTCTGTCTTATTAATTGAAGATATTCTAAAGGATATACTTATTATCCTAGAACACAACAGTGACTATCCATCGCAAAAATAAAAATAAGAAACTGAAAATAAACGTACGCTAAAGGGTTAACAGAAGCTCCTATTAAGCTCGTCTGTCCTTTTGATCATGTTTTATTCGGTTAGTTAAAAATGCCAACTTTCGTATGTTAAACAAACCCAGTGCACAGTTGCAACCAGCAACAATTATCTCATGATCAAAAGGACAGACGAGCTTAATAGGAGCTTCTGTTAACACTTTAGCGTACGTTTATTTTCAGTTTCTTTCAGCCATTTTCAATCTTTTGCGTACTCAAGCTAATTAAATATTGTATGTCGTTCATATTCGAATTTAGTCTCACGGTTAACAATGGAAGAAATGCACAATAAATTAGACCTGAGAAACTTGATGTCACGAGCTTGATTTCTCGTGTGTTTTGAATGAATCGAACGATCAACATTTACATTTTTTGTTCTGTGGCAATGAAGTAGAACAACTTTGTCCATTATTGTTAAATGACTAACTAGAAACTTGAGGAGAATATATGTTTACTGATACGAAAATAAATAAATGTATAAAAGAAAAACTGAAATAATTGCTGAATTATTTCTAGCTAAAACAAAATTAATTTTCTATATGTTTGCGGCAATACAAAAAAGTAATGTTCATACTCAAATTAAGTGGATATTGAATCCAACATTATTTCAAAGCCGAATAGAGAAACTACAAGAGTTTTTCGTGCTGAATATAGAAACTATAAACATTTCGGCGAATCCGAGTGTAAACAAACTTTTCATGACAGGGGCAACTGGTAGTAAAGGGATCCCACTGACGAGACCTCAACAAAGGTCGAAACCGGTCTGGATAGTGATCCCCCCCAAAAAAAAATGTATAATATCATACATGTCCGCTAGGAGATGTGTTTTACATTATGGGAAATACTAAGGATAATGATCAGTGCTTACTCCACCTTTACTACGAGTTGCCATGTCATGAAAGGTTTGCTTACGCTTGGATCAGCCGAAACTGTTTTATATTCTCTTCTATTTTCTATATTCGGCAAGAAAACTCTTGTCGTTTCTCTATTCGGCTTTGAAATAATGTTGGATTCAATATCCACTTAACTTGAATATTTTGCATCGCCGAAGTGAAGCTTTTTGGTTCTCTTTTTTTCAGTAATGTTCATACTTTCTTTCATTACACAGGATGTATGCAGAGCACTATTCATCCTCTAAAATTGGCTTTCAACATATGACCCCGTGTGTGTGAAGTAAAACTAGTTATACTTATTAGTACCGTATTTGCTTGTATGCATAAGTTTCAAAGACACTGCTTTGAAAGAAGTCAACGGATAAACATATCGTCCACCAAACATAATAAAATGTAGGACCTATCGAAAGGAGGTCCTACAATAAAATGTAGGACCTGTTTTAGAACGAAAGGAGGCCCTACATTTTGTTAAGTGCAGGACCTCCTTTCGCTACGATGACTGCAGCAATCCTACGGTGCATACTTTCCAGAAGTGTACGACAGCGATCAATGGGAATTTTTGATCATTCTTCCTATAGGCATTCCCTGAGGTTTCGGACTATTGATGAACGTCCTTTTACCTCATCCGACGCTCCAGTTCATTCCACAGGTGTTCAATAGGGGTGAGATCAGGGCTCTGTGGAGGACGGTCAAAAGTGATATTCATGTCCACAAACCATGCAGTTACAGCAGTGACCTTACAACAAAATGCCATTTTGTCGTAAGGCCATTACGACAAAAAAAGGGGGGGGAGAATGTTCTGATTAACACCTAGAACAAAAACGATATTAACACTTATTATAACTTCCAAAAAGAAAAAGAACAAATTATTACATTTAATGAAACATGGGGGTTAAAAGATTTTAAGATATGTTCTTTCTTGTGGTTATATCAGTTGCTTTCATATTTTTGTTTTAAGTGTTTATCAAAGCTTTCAGCCTCCTTCTTATAAACAAAAGAAAGCCCACATGTTGGGTGTCTTCTTTAGCACACGATGTTCAATGTGAAATACAATGAGCTGTCAGAACTAACAGCTCATTCAGCTTCCCTTTCTCTATAAACAGCTACATTTTTTCCAGTCAGTCATAAGGGGATAAAACGGGTATGCACTAGCAATTGTGCACACTTATCAAAAAGAATGTGTTTTTAGAATATTTAAATATTATTAAAACTTATAAAGCATGAGCTGCGTTTTCGTATACACGTTTCTAATTCACAGCAGAGAGCTAAAAACTACCGATGAACTAACTTAGGATTTTAATTAAAATAGAAATAAATAAATAAAATGACTCTCCGTAAGACAACAATTCGAGCAAACGTTCTCATATCCAGAGTTACGCTGTTTTTCTTCATAAATCATAAGGGAGGGGGTTACTTGTTAACATTAACAGCCAAGTGGCAGCAGTATGCCGTGTTGGCGACTTTTCAAGTCCTGCTTCACGGAAACATCTAAACGCTTTCTTTCTTTTTCTTCAGCAATATTTTCCAACACTATCACGTGACTTCTAAATGGATGTTCATCCCGGTTTCTCGTTTCTGATTTCACGGAGTTAAGTTAAAGCTTATTAAATGACACTAAAATGATATAAGAATAAAATAAAATATTTCAGCTAGCATTCCACATTCGCCAGTAAGAATGCACTCATTCGATTTTCGAAACTAATGAAAGGTTCATTTCCGATTATTCGTACAAATTATACACGAACCATTGATTCCTGTATGGCTTTTATGGCTAATTAGCTCCGTCCCTCTCTCTATTAATTGCATTCAAAAGTAGACTATTTATTCTGCTTCACTCTTTGCGTTTGTTCATCATTCGCTATCATTCGATAACCATTCTACATAATGAAGTTCCATTCCTCTTCTAGTTGGATTTAGAAACTTTCTTTACACAATCATCAACTTTAATGGCATTTTCCATTCCTTCTATGGACTTCTCTTGGATACTTTTAGTGCATAAAATACGCAGTAATATTCAATCTTTGATTCTTAAGATTCCTAAAAGAGCTAGTAAAATCAAATGTTAGAGATGATTTATTTTTATAAAGCACTTAAACTTTGGTGGTGTTTATCGTCCACGAGAGAATAAACGTTGAAAAAGAAGATACAAGTATGTTGTGCGTCACTTAATTCCATGACTTCAAGCAACGTGTGAAGAATTTGCAGAGAAAATAGAAACGACTTTCTTTAGCGTTGAACTGAACCTGTTTGTTTTCATTTTTTATGATTCTAGACTTGAGATGTTGTTCACTCGCAAGTACACTAACACCGTCTATCGGTAAATCTGACATCTAAAAGTTACATGTTAGGTTGATTCTATTTAAAGCAAGAGAGCGAATTTAAACTGTTGTGAATGTATGGCTCTTACAGAATGCACTTGTTTTAACAAGTATACTAAAGAGGGGAGGGTGGGGATTTCTTGGTTTAATTGTGATAATAAATAAAAAATAATAAAAACAAAACGCTATATCAATGTATTTCAGATATATTCGTTTACCTTATTTAGTAGTACAGGCCTTGAGTACATGTAACATGTTTTAAAGAGTCGTTATCCTAATATTTAGTTCGCATAGTGAACATAGCACTCACATACGTCATAAGATGAATCCAATTTTATTACGTAACTGTTAGTATACGTGCAGCGCAAGTATTGTTGCGTATTTTCATTGTTGCCTCTGAGTGACATCAGGCTTTGTTTGGGAAACAATACTGTATATGTTTTTATGGAGAAATGCAATCATTTGGAAGAACGCGTTGGGATGAATGAAGAAATTACAAAAACGTAAAATTTGCAGAAAAATGAGCATAATAAACAGAGCAAAAGGAGCCTTTGTGTATATGTGCTTTCTAAGCTGCTACGTTACGATAATTGAACCTATTGTAGTCGCATGCATAGCTCTTCTTGTCCGTGTTTTTGTATTTCATTTTAGTGTTGTTATAGCGACAACTTGGGCTGTGGAAGTAAGACTAATGATTTATTAAAGTCTTACACATCAGAAAGGCTCAGGTACAAAATCTCCGGTTGTAAAGGGAATGGAATACTACTCGATTTCTTCTCTCTCTTTCAGCAAATGTGTGTGTGTGTGTGTGTGTGTGTGTGTGTGTGTGTGTGTGTGTGTGTGTGTGTGTGTGTGTGTGTGTGTGTGTGTGTGTGTCAGAGAGAGAGAGAGAGCGAATGTATGTGTGTGTGCGCGCGCCCCCGCGAGCGCTGCAGGTGATGTTTTGCGTTTGAAGCGTTACCTGAAACCCTGAGTGCAAATTATTTCTGAATCATCCCTGATATTTGATCTACCTGGGGATTTATCGCTGTCTCATATAAGAGCCGTGATTTTTTTTTCACTTCAAAGCATCTTAAAGATATTTTGATGCAATGAAAAAATCTTGATCTTCTTCCATCGATGTCTGACTAAAAATGCTGAAGATAAATCGATTTAGTTTGTTGCCTTAAACGTTTCTAGACCACGCCTAGCTTTCAGGTGGTGCACAGAAGGTACAATTCTTAGTACAGATGCGGGAATATTTTCTTCTGATGAAAACGTTCTATACATTGACTGTGAGTCATAATTATAAGGGGAAAAAAAGGTGGTTTTTTTTTTTTTCACTGCATTTCCAAGATCTCCGACTATACTAACAAACAAAATCGATCCTCTTAGAACCCAACAAAAATGCAGGCATTATAATAAATTTACGTGTGAATGTTTCATTGATATTTGTTCATTTTTTACAAATTAATAAAAAGTATTAACAGAATAAAAATATATTTTGATGTCTCATTTTTTCTGAAACTCATGAACCATCTCTATGATTAAGAAAAATATGCTGGTTTTGTGGCTAATGCTCTCATTACTACATCAGAATGCCCTGAAAATAAGGAGACATAATAAGGAGACATTGTATTGTCAACGAACTACTATGATCTCAGAATGCTTTCTGACAACTACTGATATAGCCTTAATATCAGAGAGTTTCATAGTTGGATTTGTTGGTTTCCAACCACCCCATCTTTGTTGTTGGCTGAATGATCTCATCTATATTTTTCGGATTTGTCGAATCAACAAAGGATGTTTTAATTCCCATTCTGTTTCACGGGTTCGGAAATACCTGTTTGTGCCTCCATAAACGTCATCACAGCAGATAATGTGGTCACCTCCATTTAACAAGTGAGTTAGAGCAACAGTTGCTGCAAGTCCAGAAGAAAAACACAGAGCATATTTAGCTCCTTCCAATGATGCAATACAGTCTTCAAGGCATTTGCGTGCTGGGTTACCACTTCATGAATATTCAAATCCCTGTTTGGTTGACATTAATTATTGTTTTTTTGGAGAGTATTTTCAAGGACATTTGTAAAGTCATATTAGTAAAACGCTGTATTCGTTATAAATTCATATATTATTATTAATAATATTAATATGATGTCATGTTACAGATTCTAGTAAATTTCCTATTTTGATTTCAATATATGAAGAATCTGCAGATATAAAAATAACCGAAAAAACGATTCAGGAAGAATTAATTTGGATGTTGTTTATTGTTTATTGAGATTTACTATTTTTGTAGGGGAACCTCTCTACAATAAACAGTAAAGAGAGAGGTTCCTCTACAATAATAGTCTGAGCTCTCCATATGTGCATGTTATAATTATTTATTCATCCAAAGTAATTCTTCCTGAATCGTTTTTTCGGTTATTTTTATATCTGCAAATTCTTCATATATTGGAATCAAAATAGGAAAATACTAGAATCTGTAACATGATATCATATTAATAATAATAATAAAAATAATATATGAATTTATAACGAATACAGTGTTTCACAAATATGACTTTACAAATGTCCTTGAAAATACTCTCCAAAACGATAATTAATGTCAATCAAACAGGGATTTGAATATTCACGAAGTGGTAACCCAACACGCAAATGCCTTGAAGACTGTATTGCATCATTGGAAGGAGCTAAATATGCTCTGTGTTTTTCGTCTGAACTTGCAGCAACTGTTGCTCTAACTCACTTGTTAAATGGAGGTGACCACAATATCTGCTGTGATGACGTTTATGGAGGCACAAACAAGTATTTCCAAACCCGTGCAAACAGAATGGGAATTAAAACATCTTTTGTTGATTCAACAAATCCGAAAAATATAGATGAGGTCATTCAGCCAACAACAAAGTTGGTGTGGTTGGAAACCAACAAATCCAACTATGAAACTCTCTGATATTAAGGCTATGTCAGAAAGCATTCTGGGATCATACTAGTTACCTTTATGTTTCCTTATTTTCAGGGCATTCTGATGTAGTAATGGGAGCATTAACCACCAATTCAAAAGATCTATGTAAAGAATTGACGTATGCTGGTTTTGTATTTAATTATTATTTTTAATAAAAATATTTTAAAGTAATAAAAAAACAGAGACAAATATTCCGATATTTATATAAGCAAAGACACTAATATTCCTCATGTTTTATACTCCATTTTAAAATGCATTTTCCATTGTGATTTTCAGACGATTATTTCTTATAGGTATTTTGAAGTTCACGACAACGACCTAAAGACCGTAATGTAATAGTTAATACTCTGTATATAATATGCAGTACAGTTTTTCGGATTATAGTGCAATTCTGTATTAACTCGTTACATAGCTGAGGTTCCGTCGTATGTGATACGATAAATGGGACTTTGCTTTCATCGTTTCCTTAAAAGTATGAATATTTCTTCCTAATTTAGTAACAGTTTTAGACATTCCAATTTCATTTAGAAGTACTGTGAGCTCGATTCAAAAAAGAAAAAATAATAATAATAAGGAGACTAAAATACCGTTTAACGTGAGAATTTGTATTGCAAGACGAAAGTGTCAGGAAAAGCTGGAGGAAAAAACTTGATGAAGAAAGAGTAGGAAGTGCGGAATTAAAACAATGGGATTAAAGCGGAATAGATTAATGGAATAGATAAAGTAAAAAGAAAAGAGAGAAGATTTATTCTTCTATATGTTTCGTCCTTTTTATTAATGCGGATATTCAATGAAGGAAAATAATTTTCTTAAAGACTTCATTAATATATGACTTAATACATCCACGAGTACTACCAAAAAAGTTTCTTAAGTGGATTGATTCATCCACTAGAACTAAAATCCTGAACATACTTAAAAAAAAAAAAAAAAAAAAAAAAAAAAAAAAAAAAAAAAACAGCTTGTCCCGCCATCTAGCCGACCACTTCAGAACGTAAGTTAATAATTGCTTACAGAAGTACGTCGAAGTAGTAAACACGAAGCGTTAATACACGGAATGAAAACCTTTCCTCCCTCCTTGGCTTTCACATTACCATTTGGCATTATTTTCCCATTATCACGGCTGTGTTCGTATGAAGTGATATCAATGTCAAAGAGATCAGAAATGCTGAAGAATTTTCCTTCTTGATACCTCTAGCAAAAGATGTGACTATAATTAAAGAAAACTATTAGCAGGTGTCCCATTGTTTAAGGATCCTATTAAATGCTGGCATTCCTTTTAAGGCATTCTTGCAATGATAAGTGTCGTGTAAGTGGGCTGTCTGTGACACGTCCCATCTTGTAATTAGACATGTAAGATGCCAGTAAAGACGAGTCACACTTTCCGAAAGAAAGCTACGTTTTTCTTACAAGCAAGAAAGAAGAATTTTTACATTGCCGTTTGAATAAGCATTCTGTCTTATTAGATTAGTTCGAAAACTATGTATCATCTAATATTATATGAATGTCATTGCTTTAACCGTTTGGAAATTTTTATTAAGAAAGGGGAAAAAGTTATCAAGTCTTATTTAGTGGCATCGTTTTAATCATTTGGTTTCATTCTCAGGTTTGGTAGGGTTCTTTATAGCTGACTAGGTATCCAACACAACCTTTACCGTTCCGGTTGGAATAGATGGGATTCAAAGCCATTTTTTCCAACCGGAACGGTAAAGGTACGGAACGTGTATTTATAAGGACTTTACATCTGAAGGTTAGTTAGACTGTCTTATGCGGAGGTGTGAGTGTTTCCTGTTCTGGAAATTTTGATTTTTCATCTTAAACAGAAAACTGGTCTCTTCAACACCTTTATAGACATAGCACGTACTTCTCAAACTCGCTGCACAAAAATGCCTGTAAATCCCTAACAATCCATTCTGTTGCAACCAATTTCCTGAAGATTCAGTATATTCAATTAGCATGGATAAATTTAAAATTGATTGTCTTGATATGTCAGTCAGTGACGTTGACATCAGCCTACTAATGCCTTTAGTAAGTAAAACGAGTAGTCTTGCTACTAATAACTTGAAATACACAGTTCATTAAGTAGCGTATGATGATTTGTCGGTCGAGAGAGCCTTACGAGAGGTACAGCACCATCTCATTAGACCAATATAAAGCTATTGGTTGCAATGTACTTTTGCCTATAAATTTCTCCTGACCGACATTGACTGTTTAGGTGGACGTAAAAAATGCTCCGTTTCCAGGAGTAAAAACGCATCACCTCCGTCTGAAAACGGCTAACTCACTATTTAATTGAAAACATCTGATAAAGTTTCCTGAAGACGGAAGCTGATCGGTCTTTTCAACCAAAGGGCGCCTGTCAAACTAACTGAGGTACTGAGACTCCTCCAGACAGTCATGCAATGCAGTTCGAGATATTACTGAAGTTGTTGTAAATACAAATTATTATTATTATTATTATTAGTTTTAAAGTGGTTTTAACTCATGTTTTTAATTTGAAAGTGCTGCTATTTAATTCTACTTGTTACACTGAAGACAGGGACGTTTAATTCAGCGAAATCGGCTAAGTAATATCCAAATTTTCTGTGCTGAAAGTCATAGATAGAGTGAACCGCTGTTACCAACCAGTAAAGAACAAAAGATGTCGCCATTTTAAAAGTCGCACTACAGTTGCTAAAGGGAAGAAAGTCCAAAGGTCACCGAGACATCGAAGGTCAAGCAAAATGAGTTTTAACAAGTGCAATAAGCCATTCAGCGACAAAAGGGACGGGCCGCATTGCTCTGGATGTGGTCGACAACACCACTCTGATACCTCAGAAAGCATTTTGAAAGCAAAGGGAGCTGCGAAACGGATCGAATGGCGCTGTCTACAATGCCGTGGGAAAATGAAGAACAAAGAACAGACACCAAGCAAAAGCAACGACGTACATCAAGGTAAGTCCCTTTCTGATCCTAAAATTACAGATAACTTAGATTCATTCAAACTCATGGTTAACGACTTGCTAAATACACACACACACACACATGGAGCAGATTAGCAAAAAATTCGATGAGTATGAACATTACACACATTATGTCTCGCACAGTTCCTAACATTAAAGAATGTTAGGAACTGTGCGAGACATAATGACAAAATTAACTGTAGCGTTAGAAACACAAGAAACCTCAAGCGCCAAAATGAAAAATTCCGGAAAGAGGTAAACACACTGATATGCCAAATCGAACACATACTACAAAAAGAACGAAAAAAAGAAATTCAAATAGAGGGAACACCAAAAGAAAAGACAGAAGACTTAAACAACATAGTGCAACTGATTGGCATTCCAGTCAAACCACAGACATCGCCTGTATTAACCGAAGTCCACAAAAAACAAAGAGAGAGAGAGAGAGAGACCCCCCCCAATCATTGCTCGTTTTACCAGAAGAAGTCAGAGAGACTGCATTCTTGCAGCAAGCAAGATAACAAGGCCGACAACATCGATCCTAACTGACAAGAGACTCCCAACACCGATCTATATATCTGAACACTGGAATCCATACTTGAAAAATTTTTATAGCATCAAAGAAAATAAAAACAGAGAAAAACTACAAGTTCCTGTGGAGTAAGGATTCATAGATATTTATGAGATAGAATGAAACACTCGAGTTTATATAATTACAGCAGAATCCGACCTACACAGCCTACCAATAACATTAACTCTCCACATCCTTAAGAACGAGATTTAAAATCATTTTAAAAACTATATAATGGAGATCTGAAATAAAGTGAACATATCCAGTCAGACAATATACACTTCAAGGTCTTTGACTCTTTGATGAAATAGACAGACAACATTTCCACCAATACCGACTTCACTATCATACATACATACAAACATAAGAAGTATAAAGAAACACTGCTCAGCTGCACCTTGACAAACATAGATGCGCTAATACTGACCGAAGTTGCAATAAACTACACAGAAATTTACGCATACAACGTTAATAATTACCAAACGTACAACTTTTGTATACCAAGCAAAAGAGGAGGTGGCATCGTGATATTTATCAAAGAAAACTCCAGTGTGACTGAAAAACAAACTGATTTCGAACATGCGGAAACACTAATTTTGGAAATCACAAATAGCAACAAACTTAGCATCAAATACAATAAACATAATATACAGACTCCCAGATAATCCACTCAGCTTTCTGCATGAGTTAGAATCATGGCTAAGCGGCACTGAACTACGTACAATTACGTTAATGCCCCCTATTAGGTTCCTACTAATAGGAGACATTAACATAAATACTCTTGACCAAGCTTCTTCAACCACTAACACATACCTTGATATACTAAGTCAGTACAACATAACCCCTTTAATAAACTCCCCAACAAGAGAAGTAATACTCAACATTCACTAACACAATCATGCATTGATCATATCAACATACGGGCTCCCATCCATATGTATACATACATCACCAGTAATTAACGTCAAAATTGCTGATCACTACTTTGTCTCAACTTCGTTCATTACGTTACCCCCCCCCCCCCCCACTACCACAAATGTCGATAAAAACTCGATCATATTAAAGAGAATTTTCTCATTGATGAATAAATTATTGCAAATTCTTATCTTGATCTCTACAGTTATTTTAAGGATTAAGAAATATTTGTGATCTATCAGGTCTTTATGAAAGACTGGAATATTGGAATGGTTCAAATTATAACTGTAGTTTACATTATAAAACGAAATTCTTGTGCCTAAACTTGATGATTCATTCCCTATTGAATACCACTGTATTCCTGTATACCCCTTCTCCCCCCCCCCAAAAAAAAACATTTTGACCAGGTTTAGCCCTCCTCCTCCAATGGTCCATCTAAAAACATTCAACTAAGGATATCCACTTTTTTTTTCCCAAATGTCAACTCATCGACGGTATTAGAATAATGCAGGATTTTTTTATTGCCCTTGTATGGAATTCTCAGAAAAATCGACTTATAAAAATAATGAAATCTAACCATCCTTATTTCCATTCTACAGGTACTCAAAGAAGAATTCTTTCATTCGGATGAATGATCTTTCTTTGATCCGAGGTGTGTAGCACTGGATCTGTAACATTATCCTCAAAATAAAGAATAGAAGTACAATACGGCCAAGAGGTTTTTGTTGTGGTAACAAAAGAATGCTTTTTGTGGTCGCTAAAACAAATCCCGATAAAAAAAGTGAATAACAGATGTTCACGGGTGGTTGAGTAATGTGTTGATGGGTTCCTTTTGTGTTCTTTCCTTTAGCACATACGTTGTTTTTTCTATCATTATCTTCTTTCTCGTAATGCGATTTCATTGGGTCGTTTTTTTTTTTTTTTTTTTGTGATCTCAGTAAAACTGCATCACAGAAAAAAGAAAATACTTTTAGTTAATTTAAAACTGTAAGGTTGATAAAAATGCAACAAACATGGTAAATTTAACTATTTATTCCATATTTAAATTTTTGGGTTAAAATACCACGTTTTCTATTCAGATTTTTCAGTTATTTATTGGAGTATCGGATAAAAGAAAAAGAAGAGAAAAATCGCAGGATGGGCTTAGTCTAGAATTTTTCCTTTTGAAGATGAGTTTAAAATTAATTGGCAGAAATAATTATTCTGTCAATTAATTCAATAATTATAATTATTGAATTAATTCAAATTAAGTGGATATTGAATCCAACATTATTTAAAAGCCGAATAGAGAAATACAAGAGTTTCGTGCCGAATATAGAAACTATAAAAGTTTCGGCGGTTAGTAGATGGACAGTGACCCCCCGCACATAATGTATAACATCATACACGTCCGTTAGGAGATGTGTTTTACATTATGAGAAAGATTAAGGATAGTGATCGGTGCTTACTCCACCTTTACTACGAGTTGCCCCTGCCATGAAAGGTTTGCTTACGCTTGGATCCGCCGAAACTTTTATAGTTTCTGTATTCGGCACGAAACTCTTGTGGTTTCTCTATTCGGCTTTGAAATAATGTTGGATTCAATATCCGATTAATTTGAATCGCCGAATTGAAGCCTTTTGGTTCTTTATTTCAGTTATTGAATTAAATTTAGAAACCTTAAGCTTTGACTGTGTCCTACCAGAAAATAACTGTACAAAGAATCCAATTTATATATATACTAGTTGCTGTTAAAACGATTTTTAAATACTATTCTCAACTTTAGTAATCGCACCAATTGATTTGTAATGATTGAATAAAGGTTTCATTTACCTAAGGGGGAAAACCATGCTTAGAATTTTATATCTCATTCAAATGAACTTACACTCGGTACCCAGTTTTTAAACGAAGTACAGCAATCCTTTCGAACAGAATTACAAAAATAAAAGCAAACCCTAAGCGTGATGGTACTCTTTTGGTGGCGGCAATTCTAAGAGTCTCAGGGCAACAGTATCAGTTGACTCATTAAAAACAATGAGAGAGTAGTAGTAGATAACAGAAAGTTTTGAAATTCGGAGAGAATATGCAATAAACGAAATTAAAAATATACTTCTAAGAACGTCAATATGTTACATTATTTTTTATGACGCAAAATACAGAATTTTGTTTTCTATCGAGATATATCAGAGGAACGAGAACCGTGAACTATTAGAACATAAACTGAGAAACATCTAACATTATTTTGTTGATGTAGCAATCTCAGACTAATGATATTGTTGCAATAAATGTAAATAGCTATTTAAAGCAAACTCATTCACGTATATTCACACAAGGAACTTCTTCTTGAATGTATAAGTAATGCTGCTTCACAGAAAAATATAAAACTGCTGACCATACAGTTTGAAAATGATTGTGCGTTATCTCTTTTTCTATTCGTTGTACTGTTATTCAACAAGGATTATATGAATCTATACAACCAAACTGGCAGTGGTGCATCCTGGATTTAATCTTGGGTGTGGGGGGGGGGACTAATTGAACGGATAAAAATATTTTTAATACAATGAATTTGTATTAAAAATATTTTTATCCGTTCAACTAAAATTCGTTAAATTTCATTCATTCAATAAAATGCATTAGGTGATTATAAAAATTTATTTAAAGAATAAAATCCAGTTTTCTTTTATTTTTACAAAGCTCTTGAATTATTTCAGTCATGGTTACATTAATCTCTGTGTGTGTGTGTGTGTGTGTGTGTGTGTGTGTGTGTGTGTGTGTGTGTGTGTGTGTGTGTGTGTGTGTGTGTGTGTATATAGCAAAGCCAGTCTGTTCAATCGTGACATGGTAGATCTTAAATAGGTTTTTAAAAGGCGTATATTAGAAAATAACCTTTCACTTACGCATGTTGTTACCGGAAGCGTTGCAAATATTTTTAATAAGTTATAGATGTTAGGATATATCATTTTATCATACTTTGAAACTGCAGCAACGGCATTTTTGCATGGATCTATCGCAAACGGTTTTTCAAATTTCTTATACCACAACTTCAATTCGGCGTCAAAATTGCTGAATTTGTATAAGGCAAATCACCTGCATAAAATTCATACAATTGACAAAATCTTCCATTGCACTTGCTGTTGAGCGTCTTTTCCATTTCGTAGAAGAGAAAAAAAAAATATTTCAAAATGTTGCGGTGCCGAGTGAAACGTTCATGAAGTTGAGTCAATATTTGGTCAATAAATGGAATGAAAATAGTTCTCCTGAAATACACTTCTACAGAATCGGCTGGAACATTGGACCTTAATGTTTGTTTTGATGAAGTGACTGAAGTCCTTGGTAATTTTAATATTAATGCCAATATTAAAATTATTGGCTTTTATACATGCTTCATCGTAAATATCTTTAAATGAAGAATCTGCCGTTTCACGAACGCTATTTAATTGAGCCACAACATCATCAACAAAATTTAGGGCAATTAAGAGGTCACTGTCAGATTTTTGCATTATTTTAGACAATGATAAGGTGCACGGAAATATTTTTTGCGAGCTAAATAAAGATATTATAAATCTTAAAAGATATTAATATTATAATATTATAAACAACAAGGACGTCCTGTCTTTTAGGGGTATTGAGGAAATTATGTACCTTTTCAATCATGCCAATACAATTTCTTATTTGTCACAGATATAGCATTTCCTAGTGCCAAATTCAAAGTATGTGATGCACAATGAACATATAAAGCTTGCCGATATCATTATTACATAACACCTCCAGGTATTCCAAAGACACATCGGGGAAGGGCGCCTACTCTACAACTCTCCTTCTTCACCAACCACAACTACAATCATCATCATCTACACCAATGCTGTCTACCTCCGACCACTACCACGAGTATTTTCACAGACAATCACAAACATCCATGCCCACTGCGGGATTCGAACTCGCAGCCTTTTGGCTGGAGAGTCGGCCAACTAGGCCGGATATATAGATAAAAAATTAAATTTTGTCGATAAAAATTAAAACAAAGTTTTAATTTTTATTAAACAAATAAATAATATGATATAATTATGTCACTATTTACTTTTAATGAGATGGTTCAGCTTATCGGCCTCTGCAGAGTTGCTGGATATCTGGCTCAATATTGGTCAACTTCAGTCGAAGATCGGCACACACACACACACTAAGACGAATTCTGTATTTTGTTTTTATTTGAAGAAGCGACGAAAATCGTTTCTCGCAAAGATAGGTTGTAGAAAACTGCATGACGATTTTCTTCAAATAATTCGGGAAATTCACTTCTCACTGAAGGCGAGATCCAGAATCGAGCCAAACCACGATCGCGGAATTGCATTTTAAGCCCGCTGTCACTTGAAAGCTCAATTAGCTTTCAAGTGACAGTTGAAGTCACGAGAACGGAAGGTCGTTCTCGTGACTTCAACTTGCCTGAAATGGATCGTGAAATCACAGAATTTTCTTATAAAAAGTTATTCGGAAAATGTTTCCAAATTCTGTTTCAGGGTTTTGAGGCGGACACAAACTCTTTCTCAGTAGTTAAATTCTAAACTAGTAAGTTTCGGGTCCCTATACAAAATAACCAATTATATTTACCTTTTGAATACTATCCAGGGAAGCTCCAAACCTCACCGTCCCTTTCATCACGCGTTCGTAATCAGGCTACCGTTGATATTGACTTTATATACACATTCAAAAGTGTAAACAATTGTTGAATAATAACACAATGATATAGGCATAATTATCGTAAAGGGAGAAAAGTCGCAAAACAGAAAATGTTCCTACAAAATAACCAATTGTATTTACCTTTGAATGCGATCCACTGGTCGCGTGTCCACCAAGTCAGCAAATCTTTCCTTTCGTTAAGCATATTAATATTATCGCATTGCAACTGATGTGAATTCTGTGTTTCTGTGTATTCGTTACAGACCTATTTTTCTTCAGAAACTACACACAAACTGTCATTACAAACTCGTTTTGTATTATCACTGTCATCCTCCGAGTTATTTTTCCGTTTATTTCAATTATGGATAAGTAGCAATGTACTTATCCACAGTTGAAATACCGTACTTACTCGCATATAAATCTCACCCCCGAGTTTACTTTTCGAAAAAAAGAAATTAAAAAGTTTCGCATATATCTCGCAAATGAAAAAAAGCTGAAACACGTTCAGAGCAGGGCGATAGTAATTTGCTCCCGCGGTAAACAACACGCCCTCCCCCAATAGCCACTATATTGCAGAGGCAAGAAAAACAAGTTTTTTTGTCAGTGAATAAGGTATAAGCAGACTGTGTAATATATTTTTCAACAAATATTGCAATTGGAGACAACTGGGATAAAAATGACACTAATTAATAAATCACATGTCCCCTTATACAGAAACTATGCTGTATATATAGACTCAAGCAAAACCACATGTTGCACCGGCAAACACAGTATCTAACTAAAAACTATTGTTATTAATTAGACTGTATGAGTTCGCTCGGCAGCAATAAAATTCAACCGAAAGTGTTAAAATTCGTAAACGTGTTAAAACTAAGATATATAGTGAATGCTGTTATGGCAGTTCCATATATTATTGAAATTCGGTTGAAGAGAGTTAGAATTTCAACTCA
The DNA here is from genome assembly GCF_054136105.1 of Typopeltis vanoorti. Classification (NCBI taxonomy): domain Eukaryota; kingdom Metazoa; phylum Arthropoda; class Arachnida; order Uropygi; family Thelyphonidae; genus Typopeltis; species Typopeltis vanoorti. The sequence goes on along the minus strand of NC_143566.1, from coordinate 33,343,236 downwards.
ATTGTCAGCTTGCTTTTCGCGCCATTTCCGAAAAATATATAAATACTGGAGTTAACTCACAACACATTCTGTCTAAGTATCACTTAGCACTTCTGAAGGTATACTGAGCCTTGGTTGAAGGAAGAAAACCTTCAACAATGAAAATCAATAAACAACAAGCAATTCGTTGAAATGTGGTCATGTGGATAACACGTTCACTTAAAATCTGACATCTGACAAAACAGCAAAGGAAGGTGGAAGCAATAAAACCATATTGTTTTTCACTTCACCCCTCTTTTATTACTCGTTATTCTGCCCCTACAATTTAAAATAGTGGCAGAATGTTCATGGAATGAACATTCTGCCGCTATTTTTTTTTTAAGTGTTCATTTTATTTTAATAATTTTACTTTCTTATTCAATTTTAATTTGTTTGTTTGGATAATTAAAATATATAGATTTATTTGGTTAATTTAAGCCTGTGGACCACCTGTCCCATCGTCGCGGCCCATAGACTGAGAAAAACTGCTATAGGGTTCTCTCACCTTATGTGACCCCTAATTCATAAGTAGTATAGAAATAGAAGAGATGACACAACATAAATAAAATATGAATTTTAATTAGGAAAAGTATTTTGGAAAATTTTCTAGTGTTTTTTAACTTTTTCTTTTGAGGAAGGGGGGGGGCACGGCCCCTTGGGCCTCAAAAAAAGTTGTTGAAAAAAAATTCACAAATGCAACAATAAAGTTTATGAAATATTTTAACATTAATGCACTAATGTTAAAATATTTCATAAACTTTATTGTTGTATTTGTGCTTTTTTTTTTTTCAACAAGTGGATCAAAATATCGGTATTATTAGTTTTTTCTAAGTGTTATGGTACTTCAAAGTATTACAATCTATTACACGTCTTGTGGTGAGTGGCCAGTTTATTGAATGCACTTACATGAATGAAAGAGCATTGAATCGTAATACTGTCGTCTTCACTTGACTAGCAGTCAATATTATGATTCATATTATTGAAATATGAATCATAATATGATTCATATTTCACATGATATGTGAAACGACTGAAACTGGAATTTCGTTGGACAACGTCAGTAATTTATTTACGTATCAATATTCTTGTGCAAAGTATATCTCTAGGTGCTTGTTTTTAGCATCCGAGTAGCAGAGGACACCGAGTTCTTCAGTTGTTATGCCCCATCATTGAAACGAGGAAGTATAGCAACTTCGGGCTCACGGTATTCTCTCCTTAGAAGAAACGATGTAACTGAACAACTGAATGTACTCTTTCTTCTGATGTATTGTAAATGACTAAAATTCTGTCCCCTTCCATTTGACAGACTGAACCCAATCTGTTGAACTATACGATTCTTAACGCTCTCTATCTATACATTCAGCCAACTACAGTTGGTTGAATGTAATCGGTTTGTTGATCATTCTGAGTACAAGCTAGATATTCAAGATCAGCGGCCCCGAAATAGTAATACCCGAACTTGCACCTACTATCACACCACTTTCAAATTATCAAAGAGCGCTGCTGTCTCATTAAATTATAACATTTATTGGGCAGGCGCATAAACATAGATATACACAGTTCATCGGTCCTTGTGTAACTATGTTATATAGCCCGAATATTTATTTCTGAGAAAAGTAGATGCCTTGAATGAAGAGAACGAACAGGAATACACCCGATACTCCCATTAGAAGTGCAGACACTTTAGACTTCCAGAAGGCGAATCGTAAACAGTTGTTATTGAAAAAAAGGAGAAACGGTATCTCTATCTACACATACCAAAATTTTTATAAATTCAGTATTGAAATTTCCATTTAAAAGTTTGTGATAAACAAAGAATGTGAATATCTAAAACGGAAAAGAAAATAATAATTGTCAAAGATTAATTTTGAAAATTAATCTTTGACATAATAGTGGAATTATTTGGAACCATATGAGGAAATGATATCTAGTTTTTTATTTTTTTTTTTATTTATTTGCAATTTTTATAATACGAAAACTCTTCGGTCAATTTTTAAGAATCTCGTTAAATAGAAAACTTTTTATTTAAGAACTTTCTACTGTCGCCCGAACTTCAGTTATAAAACCTATAGTTGCTTTTGTCAGTGTGTAGAATGTCTGTTGCAATAACTTACGGATAACCTGTGAGACCAACTACAGTAAATGTTCCAAGATTCCCTTGATGGGTGTCACTTGGCAGCGGGCCTATGGCGATCAAGACGCTAAATCCAATGTCCGTAATAAATACTTGGCACAAATGACAGGCGAGCAGGACCGTCGCCAGATTAGATCGCGCTCTGAGGCAAACAATTAAATATCGCTCCTGATCGCCCCTGATGGATTATAAGAAAATATAAGAAAATCTCCAATTGCTATTTCGTTTTAATTACAAGAGAAATATGAATGCAAAAGGATTACATAATAATATTAATCAAATATTTGCCCTACGGGGATATCGCACAATAAAACTGTTTATAGGCTCTTCTAAATTTAAATTATAAGTTATGTCCGCCTCTATCGATATAGTTGCTAGACCAACCAATCTCTCTTGGGTCACTGCCGTTCGAAAATAATTTTTAATCAGTTTAAGCTTGAAACTCCTGCGTGACTATTTTTTAACCGCAATCGCAAGACGCGATTCTCATATCAAGTACTCCATTGCAGTTGACAGCACGTGTCAGCTCTAGACGAAGAGTCCTATTTGTTCACAATTCTTAATTATTTTGTAATCGTGTTCTTATCATTATTGTGAGAAAAGAGAACCTATTCGTTTCTTAGCTAACTTTCTTAAACTCTTAAATTTCAGTTGCTTCTGGTTACATAACAATCGTTTTCAATTTTTTTTTCTTGCTATTATTTTAAGTTCGATGCCTAATTGCTTCATGCAAAGGAAGAAAACTTCCGAAACGAACTAATCTCGTATTGTGCTTGCAATATCGGTATGTATAGCATGCAGTATACCAGGTTTTAAGAGCTCCCACTAGATCGTTCCGTATTATAAACAGCTATAAGTGGACAATATTGTATTTCAAAATGGCTAGAAATGAAGCACGAAATGATATGTGCATCTAAAGGCAAATAATGCAATAATGTAAAGCTAAGATGAATCATTTAATATTTTTAGGCACCAGAAAGTGGAGAACATCAAATGTAGAACACAGATCACGTGATGTAATATATCTTAAATATTCAATGTCGACAACCATGTCTCTTGATCCATCCGTCGTGTGGTAATGCAAATATTCCCAATGTTGCAACACGTTACTTTTAAGAGCAACCACCCTGTGACCTTTACGATCAGGTGTGTTCCAAAACGAACCAGAGGGAGGGGAAGGGAGAAGTAAATACTTTAATGGTAATAAAAGAAAATAAATTCCCCACCTTCTCAAAGAAGTATTCGATCTAATAAAGGTCTGTGTTTGCTTAAGAAAAAAATAGTTTTGGCAGCACTAAGCATTTTTATATTGACAAGTACATGTTTTGTTCATCCCGAAGCCACTTATATGTTTTATATAAGTAAGAATTATTCTTTCTTATGAAACATATTGATTATAGTGACTTCACAATTTATCGATACTATCTTTATCTTTAGTGATCCAATCCACTCTTGTAATACCCTAATGGACTGATGATCTTCAAGAAATACCTTGAAAAATCAGTTCAGCTTAGTTTCTCTTTAGTAATATTCTGATTTAGATGTTGGTTGTTTTCACTGAATAACACATAGCTTACACCTTTGCCTCCATCAAAGAGCGTTTAGAAATCATGGTTATTTGTGTCAACAATACCAAAATTGTTTGTTTTGAAAATGCAATTTTAGCAGTTAAAAATGGTAGCTGTACTCACAGCTCAATGTGACATCTTCGTAATTACGATCTGGCCATATTTTTGCAATGCACATAGTTTTAGCCACTTCTACGCATGTGCTGATAATTCTAGAAAAGTTATATATAACTCTACATTGAGTATTTAACTTTTAAATATTTCTTTTCAATGCTAGCATTAGTTTGTGTAGAAACAGATGTTTTGCTATAAATGGAGCATTTTTACAACGGAATAGTCTTTGAAGATAAGCGATATGCCTCATTGACAAAAACTCTCGCGACCTACTTCTTTCGTTACAAATGAGCAACTTTCAGCTGTTTTCGTCTCGAAAGCACTAAACTGCAGTAGCGGTTCAACTTATAAATATAACAACGAAAGCTCTTGTCGATAGCATTCATCATTCCCCTCATATAATAATTTTATGTAGGGTAGGAGGTACATTGACTTTAAATATTTTTTAAAAATACTTCTTTAAACTTTTATGTTGATTTATGTATACGAAAAATTATTTTCATAGCCATATAACAACTTTCTTTTGATATAAGTAACGTCACAATATAGTTAGACCTGTGCATTAAAAGCTCATGACTGTCTAGACGAAATTTCTAACCATAATTGTTAAGCATAGGTCTGATGCGTAAATATATATTCCTGTATGTAAACTGCGTGTGTTCAACTGGCCTATTTGCCGGATAGAAAAAATCCAAGTATAAGTTATACAAACCGTACAATCAATTGAAGAATATGTAAACCTTTGGTTGTTGAATTCTAAAACAGAATAAATGAGAAGACACTATAAATGTATTTACCAACCAGATCAACTGAAGAAAGGATTGAATATAATTGAATACAGAAAGATACAGAAAGAAACCATAGAAAAAATCGTGAAGAAAAAAGAAAGAAAAAAAAACAGAAAATTAGAATAATTTTAGATCTAATTTCGACGGAGATTTAAATACTCAATCCGATGACTTAATTAATTTTTAAATAACTTGCAATAACAAACAAGAGAGAAAGAGAATGAAAGAATCAATGTCATTGATAAAAGTGTATGATCAGAGCATTTTCCGTGAGTCTCATCTTTGTGAAGACAAGATGAGGTTCACGCGAATAAGCTTCCTTCTCTGGTTTCTGATTCTGATAAGGTCATTTGTTTCTTCTTCAATTTGGAGTGAGTCTCTGTAAACAAATGGTGTTTTATTATATTTTGATTATCCTTTATTTTATCTTTAATATCCTGTCGTTACTACTGCGCCATTGTAAATGTGAGCTGTTTTTTTTAATCTATATTATCTTTATTTCTATTTATTTATCCTGTCATTACTGCGCCATTGTAATATCTTAAGGTTTCTCTATTTTACTTTATCTTATTTCTTTATCTCTCTCTTATTTATTTCCATATCTTATATCTCTTATCGTCAATACCCAAATCTTTAACTTATGTCTCTTTCCCTTATACAACTCTATTAACTTTAAACTTATATCCTCCTGTTCCTTATTTTTACCTCCAGTATTCCTATTTTTATTATACCAAGGATCTCTAGATATTTATTTGAATTAGTGACTGCGCCTCTGGAAATCCTTTTATGGCATTAAATATTACTACTTTCGGTAGATATTATTCCTTACTCTTATATACAGTCGTGGCTATCCCTTTATCTAATTCACGTATTCATTATCTATGTTCCCCGCTCACAAGCTCGGTTGTTTTTTAGAACAGTGCATCAAAGAATTAAATTATCAGGAAACACTCTATTAATATTTAAACAACAAAAATTTAATTCACATAAGACACATTTTTACACTGCATTTTTAATAATAATAAAAGGAAACATCACAATTTAAATCTGCATAAATAGGCTAATTATGTTCCTTATATCCTCTCACACAAATCATGTCACATATTTAACTAATTTTCTTAATGCAATATAAGTCATTTATACTGAGCAATGTACCCGTTACTAAATTATTAAATCTTACTCATTGAACACATAGACAATATCTTTTACACTCAATTGCTCTTTCCTTTCTGCTGGGAATATTCTATAGGCAAGTTTCACCAATTCAGCAAATAGTTACACTATGACTTATTTCAACCTACAAATTCCTGACACTTAATTACTTTATAAACTCTAACTGTTAAATATGCTCATTTAGATCAGCCTCTACTTACAGTCCGTTAATAAGTGTTCTCTTAAAAGCTCAAGGAAATTTAACAAACGGGTCAACTCACTTTAGAGCTACTACCCTCTGTGTACTTGGCTTTGAACTGGACTTCCGTTCCGTGTCAGGTTTTTTTCAATCCCTCTTTACGCCGGCAATGGGTCTACTGATGTTTCTAGGATACTCTGTCCTGCCGCACTTCGGGCGAAGATTATCGGCTTGTGGAATGCTTGCATGCGCGTTGGATTAATGGAGCAATTTCTTCCCTCTGACAGCAGCTCCCGGTGAAGACTCGTCAATTCGTCGTCAACTATCAGCTTTGCCTGGCGGATCGGCTCCTCGTCATCATTCTTTCAGATCACTGACGAAAATTTCTCGAACCGATGTCGTGTCCTCAATGGCTTACATCAGCCGGACAACCGTTGGCGACTTCTCGATCCTGACGTCTGGATCCTTGACGAAAATTTCTCGAACCGATGATGCGATCTTTTCGCCCACGCCTTTTATTCGGTCACTTCCGAATCCTTGTGCGGAGATAAGTGAACCCCGAACATTTCGGCGAAATCGCTTGATCCTTTTTTTTGACTGACCCTTCCTTTGTTTTTCTCCTACACTCCCTAAATCCTATTCATTCTGGCAGCGGACATTCGTTTGAAGCTTTTGTCGGTCCACCTAGCATTGACCTTGAGCTTCCCATGTAGAACATGCACAAAGTTTGACTTCTTTACAAAGCTCTTAAAATATACCGCTTTACTATTGGCAAGGTATTGCCTTAATACTATACCTTCTAGAATATTCCCTTATTTGACATAGAGCGCATACAAATTCCCATTGGGACTATTTACATATAACATACAACTATTTATAAGTTACAGGTCTTACTGGGCTCGACCTTGGTAAACTTTATGTAAAAATATTTAGACTTGTTATAGCTACATAAATATTTTTACATCTCATCTGTTCTTCATATACCTGCCATCATGAAAAATGACAGGCATATAATGAAAAAGAAACTAATATAATGTCAAATGGTCTACTAATCTGGTATCGATCGACACTGAATATAACAAACTTTAGCTAAAATTTTATAAGAGAATGCAAGGCAATATGTTGAAATATTTTTGCTTCTTTAAAATCACGAAATCTCTTTTGAATTCTTAGGTATAATTTCAACCATATCTATGCAATATATTTCTTTTCTTTCCCCCACCTGAAGCTAAACTGAATATCATCTAATTTTCCTCATGTATATTTATCCTAATATATTCGTTTCACAGCAATTTTATGTTGCGACTTAACAAGGAGTAAAAGGTACACTTAACTCCTTTTTAATCTTACACTTAATCTCTTCTTCTGGGATTGTGTTGAGTTAACATCAAAGTCCACTTTGAAAAAAGAAATACCCACTAGACATCATCAGCTTCCTATTTATTTCCGACGGAATTCTAAGACAGAAAAAAGTGGGTCAGCTGGCTGGAATATATTACTTCACACTTCCTTCGTTTACTTGTCTCCATTTTCTCTCTCTCTCTCTCTCTCTCTCTCTCAATATGTGTGTGTGAGTGTTTCACTGCAGATCTCCACATGCATACAGTTCTCTCTCTCTCTCTCTCTCTCTCTCTCTCTCTCTCAATATGTGTGTGTGAGTGTTTCACTGCAGATCTCCACATGCATACAGCTCTCTCTCTCTCTCTCTCTCTCTCTCTCTCTCTCTCTTTGTCTTTTATCAATGCATTCAGAAGGGGAGAAAACATTTAACACATGAAATATATCTATTTGGCAAAGAAAAGGTGGAAGAATAACGATAATATTTCGATTAAAATCTTGTGTTGGCTTTAAATATGTGTTTGGACGTGTCAGTTGAAATTCCAAACTACAAGTACTGTCTTGGAAACTAATTGAATAAAATGACTAAAAATAGGTAGACTGATCAGTGATGAACTGCGTCTATTGAGATTTATCGTATATTATAAAATAAACTTTGTTATTAATACTTGGCTGCAAGAATAGGGAAAACCTTATTTTGGTAGAAGTAATATTGCATTCTATTAAAGTTTATATGAGTCTTGTTATGAGTTTATGAAGTCAGAAATAATAATGTATAGAATAATAATTTGTACAGACATTTTCCAGTGTCGTAGGCTACATAAGATTAATACGGATTATTAGTAAAGTTCTCTTTCATGCCTTATATAATAGTAGCCATTTATAAGCACGGAATCCACATGCATTTAATTGAACTGTTATTAGATGTAATGAGCCAGGAAGTGTCATCCGACAAAATGATTCAGTAAAACAGATAAGTTTTCTATATTTTCTTACCGAGAAACAGAGAAACTTCTGAAAAATAAAATTATTGTTCCGACTATTTTCATTAGAATTTGGATTATAATAAAATCCATTACTTTTTTGTATTCCAATATTTGCTATCGAAATACAAGAATACCTCTTTGCAAATTTAACATATACCGTATCTTAAGTACAATTAATTAGTATTAATTGGCATTATACGTATAATTAATTAATGATACATGTAGACTAATAATGGCTGTTATCTCTATTTCCTTCTGAGAAAAAGTTTTTTCTTTTAAATTCAGTGTAATGTAAGATAGAATCACACACACACACACACACACACACACACACACACACACACACACACACACACACACACACATTAAATAACTCCATTTTCATGAGTGAAAGAAGTGAATAAATTGGATATTTTGTTTAAACAATATGCGTGTGATAATTTTATCGCCCCTCTTAATGCTGTCAAGTGGTTAAGCTCTAAATTTAGATCTCACAGTATACAACTAAAAATAAATAATTTAAAAATCACTTAACCTACCATAGGTTTCAATGTAATGAGCGTAAGTCACAAAATAGAGTGTTCCACTCAAAAAATAAAAAAAATAATAATAATAATAAAAAGTAAAATAAAAAATAATACGATTATTAGTTCTACCTGTATTCACTAGATGGCGCTGGCTTAAATGATGGAATACTGTCGCACAATTCAGCAATAATATTTTAAAAAACTAATTAATTTCTCAAGTAATTTCTATATCTGTCATTTTACAGGCGATGCTTAATAACATAAGAAAGCTCCTCTTTTGCATCTAAGAAATTTTGCATCAAAGAATCTTAGGAACACTTTGAGCAATGCAGATGCTTTAATTTCATTTTATAAAGAACATTCTTAAGAACCACTTGTCAACATAAAATGGATGCCAAGAAAAGAGCTCAAAAGACAATCACAACGGTCAAAGGAATTATTTTGACATTAAATAAACTTTGGGTGAAAAAATTAAAAATAGTTAAATACTTGGAAACATTCACACTAGAATCTCGGTTTTGCTCAAATTCACATTAGCACCGACTAATCAATGTGCAATGTAAAGATTGAATCCGTGACAATTATTTAACAAATTACAGTACTTGGTGTATACGTACACACGTTTATTTTATCAACTTTTAATATTTACTTAAATTATATGGTTACTTACAGTGATGTTTTAAACACCTTTGAACATCAACGAAATGTCTATAATCAAATGTCGCTAATATATTTATATCATGGCTGATACGAAAGCGAACTGCATAAACAGCACATACATTTAAATGTGAAACACAAAGTAACCCTTTGAACATACAATTTCCTTGTCTTTGAAAAGTTGGATGAATTGAGAAGTAGGGCCTATAGTAATCTCCATCGAATGCTAATAAGCAAGCGGAGAACACGAAAATGATTCGCTGCTAATCAAGTTTACTGTACAAGTTAGGGCTTTGCTCATGTGATCACGTTACTGTAATTCTGGTCCTTTTGTATTTAATAGTCCCACTTGTATTATCGTAAAGGAGGTGAGTAAATCGTCAATTTTCAGATACTTTAAACTCCTCTTTCCATTTCTAGATCATGTGAAGCCCCAAAAGAGCTTCGAATAAAAGATATACGACTTTTTGTTCGCAGGCTCTTTTCTCTGCAGCCAAGAACCAAACACAAAACGGTCACTTGGTGGAAGAAATGGAAGATGAAATAAAGTAAATAATTAACCACATTACGAACGTCCCCCTTTAAAATGTTTTTCATAATTATAAGAAGTTGCCATCGGAACGATCAGAGAATTATACTCGGAACTAGAAGAAATTATCCTGTCTCGACTATATATGAGTTTCTGCCGGGTGATTCTGGTGGTCAGAGGTGGAATGCGAATCTCTGCACCTATCCCTATACCGCTATGCTTTGCAACCCAGCCATGCATTATGATGCATTACAGTAGTAGCAACAAGTCCTTTTACTGTGCAAATGGCAACAGGTTCATTTGCAAAGTAACAAACTGATCATATATATATTTATTTATTCATATTTAAAGATTGATTTTTTGAAGTGAACCACTATAAATAAACCATCTGAAAAATATTTTTTTTCTTTTGATCGCGCATTCAAATTTCAATTTGAGTTGAATTATATTTACACAGGAATTCGCTTTTCCTTGGACAAGTACTGAATTTTAAAATTTGTTCCCGACTAGAAGTTCTCATCTCAATCTAATTTTCTAAAACGTTCCTACGTTTGAGAAAATTTTCTCAATTGAGTACCAGTATTGGTACTCAATCACCCCATCAAGCTCGTATAAAGCAGAAATCTGAACTTCCGTTTTACAAATATTATGTATACATGTATTATTTAGAAAAAAAATCAATCGGTATTTTAATATAAGGCTATATTTCTGTTGTAGAAGTCAAGGCTGTTGATTGTTTGTCATTTTTAGGATAATAGCTTATCCATATTGCAATTCTTATATTTATTTTCCCTTTTATATTTTCAAATCAAATCAGATATTGCTTTTATAACTGTACTATATGAGTAAAGTACGATTGTTTCCAAACTGCAGTGTAAACAACGAATAATATTAAAACATGACAATAATGACGTCCCCTGTACAGCGTGCTTCTCTGCAGATCAAAGTTATAAACAATCACAGACAGTAGCAGCTTGCATTGGAGTGCAACGGTTTGCTTTATTCAAACAAAAAAAAAAAGAAAATCTTAGAATTACGTCATATCAATTCTTTAATGCTTACTTAAAATTAATTGGATTTTTTAAATATCATGTGATGAGTCACCAGAAAGTATCATAAAAGGCATCGGAATTATGTCTTAAAATAAAATGAGGCGAAATTATTGTTTTGCGAGAAAACTGCAAGTCATGCCCAGTTTGATTGTTTTTACATTCATCGTGTTTGGAAGCCTTTACTTAGCAGAAATATTTCGATTATCGATATATTACCATTACCTTTTCATTTTAGAAGAGGAAATAATAAAGATGGACGATAAAAACGATTGAGCATTTTCATGAAAAGGACACATACTGCAGATCTCTCTCTCTCTCTCTCTCTCTCTCTCTCTCTCTCTCTCTCTCTCTATCTCTTCCGTATGCAGTCCCTCTACACACATCTGTGCTCAGATATTCCAAGTTACTATCGGAAAAGTTAAATTTTTATTTAAACCTTTGCTATTTGGGAAATGATTATGGCTGAAATTGTGAAAAATTTGAATGTAGAACTAGATTACTTTTAAATCGAAAAATACAGTAAAATACAATAAAATTAAGGTATAATTACATACAATTATGAATAAACACTATAATTTATTTTAAGAATGACATATAAATTGTTACGCTATAGCAGTAAGATTTGTATGATCCAACAATAGATTCAATATCTTTATATCAGGACAGAAAAAATTCACATAAATTTCTTGCACTTTTTTCAAATTATTTTAAAAGAATTTTTAGATAAAAAAGTAGCAGTCATGATGTCCCAAGCAGAAACCGTTGTCAAAGTGAAGGATTTCTAATTCAATGATTTAAAAATTAATTTAAACTTTAAAATTCCTAAAAAATACTCTTTAGTTCCTGGAATAAATTAAAGAGAATTATCAATTTTTTATTTGGCACGTTTCTATAAAATGTGAAATAAAAACTTCGTCTTGAATATACATTTCATGAATGTTTAATGTCTGAGGATAAGTACATATTCTCGTGTTTTTATCTCTTTGCATTTTTAGAGTTAAAGAGAACAGTAATTTAAATATACACATTTATTTTCAGTAAAGATAACAATAGCAGTACGTTATTGTTATATATATATATTTACTGGCAATAAATTTGTAATTAAACATTTATCTTTTTTCCACACCTTTTTGAATCAGCGATCTGATTAAAATTCTTTAAGCATACTCACCCGTACTCTCCAACAGGAGGATGCAAGTCAAAATCAATGAAACAGTCTCAACCCAACGGAAAATCCTCGCTGGAGTTCCTCAAAGATCACTGCTAGCCCCGATCCTGTTCAACATCTATATGGCAGATATCCCCCAAACTCCTCTCACATCCACCATCGCTGACACGGCTATTCTAGCCAGATCTCGCCAGCCATATCCCTTACCAAAAAACTACAAGACACCATCCTGAATCTACAAAAATGTTTTAAAGACTGGCGACTATAATTAAACCTCCAGAAAAGCAAAACGATACTCTTCACAAGAAGACGAGCATCCCCCCCAAAGGAGACATCATCCTGTTCAACTCCAAAATTCCCTGGGAAACTGAAGCAAAATCCCTCGGAATAATTCTCGATAAGCGATTATGCTTAAACAGCCACATCAAGAGCACATGCACCAAAGCTTGAAATGTTATCGCCCAGCTATACCCCTTGATCAACAGACACAGCAAACTAAGCTCAAGAAACAAAATTCTACTGTACAAGACAGTGATCCGTCCCACAGTTATATATGCCTCCACAGCCTGGAGCCATACCTCCAAGACAAACATCCTCAAGCTACAACGACTACAGAACAAGTGCCTGCGAATGATACTGGACGCTCCGTGGTTCATCAGGAATGCCCAGATCCACCATGACATAAATATCCCCTACATCTCTCCACTACTACGCTCCCTAGCAGAAAAATTCTTTATGAAGACATCTACGCATCCAAACCAACTATTACAGCAAGCCGGAAACTATGACGGTAATGACCACTGGAAACATAAAAGACCGAAAGCCATTCTAACACTCAACGACGAATAACCACTTCTGCCCACTCAGGGCGAGCTAAAATAGCTCACAAATCTCTCCCATCACTGCTCCCGAAACAGACAACAGGGAATATGAAAAGCGTCAAGCTTCACCCTCTGCACCATATAAGTCCTGCGTCCACCCGTGTGGTTGCCGGGATAAGAATAGCACCAATGTAGCTAATGCATGTCGTACGAGGCGACTAAAATTGGTACCCAGGGAGGGAAATGGATGGCAATGCTGTAGCCAATGAAGTTCTAACTGAGGTTCTAACAGACAACGGGGAATATGAAAAGCAATCTTGCTTCGCCCTTTTAAGCCAGTCCTTATAAGGACTATAAGGACTTAGTTTTCGGCTATTGCTGTTACCCTCCCACCATGATCAGACACTGTCCTCGACAGATAACGGGGAAGATAAAAAGCATTCTTGCTTTGCCCCTTTAAGGACTATAAGGACGTAGTTTTAGTGGACAATGCAGTTTTAACTGAGGTTTGCAATTGCTGTTACCCCTCTAAGACCAGACTTATAGTTAAGTAACACCCAATCCATACATTTTCTCTACAGATAACGGGGAATATGAAAAGCATTTTTGCTTCACCCATTTAGCCAAAAAAAAAAAAAACGTAGTTTTAGTTTAGGGAATTCTGTGTTTCCCTATTTCACAGAATTATGATTATACTAGATGATTATTGTGGATAATCAGTGTACTAAGCTAGTAGTACAAAACTTTATTTTTTAAAAAAATATCTTTCAGTACAATTGTTTAAGCTCCATGATATAAAGTAAAAGATCTTAGGAAACTAATTCATAGGACAAAACACACGATGGCGATTATTCACAGATATGTATCTTCATACAGTTAGTCCGTCAAAGAGGCCCTCACGAACTAACTCGCTCTCTCTCAATAGTTCAGGAATAGCAACTCTGATTTGCTCTAATTCCTCATATCCTTCGACCAGCTCTATGATATGACAGTATTCGCTATGGATATTTTAAGAACAAGAAAAAGTACGTAATTAAATTTACATAAACATCAAATACAGGAATGAAGAAAGCTCTTCCATCCCTTTAATAATTCACCTGAAAGGGGGTTAAAATGATAATGAAAATACCGAAATTTTCTCATTGAGGTAGAATCTCCATAGCTCAGTTGGTATAAACGAACCCCCTTTGGTTAGAAAAACATAGGTTCGATTCCCGTCCATGACGTGAGGAACCTTTATCTGCTCTCTTTCAACTAAAGGTGAATTAACCGGTTTCAGATGGGGGGTTAGACAGTTTTTCACTAGGAAACACGGGTTTTTTCTTTCTTCCAGAAGAGGCCTCGTACATTCATGAAATATGTACTCAGCTGTTGATCACGACGATGTTTTTATTTCCCATTTCATAGCAAAGTACCAACTAAAAGAAAGATAATTCTCTTTAATTTATTCCAGCGAATAAAGAGGGTTTTTAGGAATTTAAAATTTTTAAACTTAAAAGTTTAAATCAGGTTTTTAAATCATTGGATTAGAAATCCTTCACTTTGAAAAAGGCTTGTAATTGGGACATCATGACTGCTACTTTTTTAAGTAGCAGTCATGAAAAAAAGAAAAATTATTTTTATGTAAAAATTCTTTGCTGTAGATCCGTCATTAGATTTATGACTGATCTACAGTCATAAATACTTAACCTCTCATGAGGGCTGGCTCAACTCTTGCTAATAGGGACGAGGGGGGGGAACTCCATACGAATATATAAATAAATATCATGGATATTGTACAGATATACGCAAACAACCTGTTTGTGTTAATGGGAATCCTTAACATACGAATTTTTCCTGGAAACAAAAGGTCGACTCATGTTCTCCCCTTTCAATTCATTCCATTTGTATAACTTTGTCTTGCTTTCCATACACTGTAATTAAACCGTTCACCTTCAAATATAGTATTTTGTCTTAATACAGCCATCATTAATCATGAAAAATTAATATTTATGCAGTAAATTATAATTGACCTGGCTAATTAAAATCGACGTGGAATGATTGGATCCCAAAAATATCTCGGCAAACTGAGAATGAAACTCTTATATAGCAATATTATTTGGTACATAATTAGAATTACAAAAGCACATTCCTCTTCTCATTATATCCCAATTTTGTATTTTCTAAAATATCTGGATAATACAAACAAGCAATGCGGAAAGTATTTTTATTTTTAAGTTTTTTCGATTGTCAGTGTACTAGAGAATTCTTTTTATTTGGTTAAAAAAACATCATTTCCTTAGTAAAATCACACAGCTTAATGTGAAAATAAATGAGGCTGATTTAGAAGTATATTTCCCCTTTTAAGTCTACCAAGCATTTAACGTGAAATAAAATGCATTTAA
The DNA here is from genome assembly GCF_054136105.1 of Typopeltis vanoorti. Lineage (NCBI taxonomy): Eukaryota > Metazoa > Arthropoda > Arachnida > Uropygi > Thelyphonidae > Typopeltis > Typopeltis vanoorti. Next base: position 33,327,801 of record NC_143566.1, on the reverse strand, counting down.
CGTGAAATAAAATGCATTTAACGTGAAATAAAATGCATTTAATTTTACTTTACACTGCCTTTCATATTGTTTTCAATATTCTAATTGAAAATACCAGGGTTAAATGGAAGCAGTTGGGAATAAATGAACTGCACTCTGATATATTAAATGCTTCTAAATTCTATTTGTGTGTTGGAATATTATTTCCACCTCAAATTCTGTATGAACATTCATAATGTATGTGCAAGGTATCTGATTAAATCTTCGATAAGAAATGTTTGATCGGTCGCACTTTCCTATAAGGAAGAAAACAAAGCTACTCAATCACTTTTATAGAATTATTAAATTTTATTTCTAATCATTTTCCCGTTTAATACAAAGCCGAAGATAATTTCCTAAGAACGATAGTAAAGTTGGTGAGTATGCTGTTATAACAGCAGAAGATACCGGGTTGTTAGAAACAGATTATTTTTATAAAAACTAAATTTCTGTTATCTAATAGTTAAATCTTGTTTTAGAAAAGAGCATCGGCTGTTAAACTCTTCTCCGTAGTAAAGTTATGAGAACCACAATTAGTTAGAAAGACGAGTTTGAATACGGCCTAGGATGCAAGAAATCTTTATGCGGCATTTTCAAACTGAAGACAAGTTACACGTTCTCATATACACAGAAACACACACAATATATTCCCAGTGTGTGTGTGTGTGTGTCTCTCTCTCTCTCTCTCTCTCTCTCTCTCTCTCTCTCTGTGTGTGTGCGTGTGCGTGTGTGTGTCTGTTTAGCACACTTTCCCTCTTAGTATAATTAAAATCTAGCGAAACCGAGCCTTTCAAAATGTAAATATTTCTCATGGGTTCGAAAGTTTACACACTGGTGATAATCAACTTAAGACACCAACGTGTTCTTTCATAGTCTGCTTATTTGATTCATTTAATTAAATAATTATTTTATATTTATTATTTACTTAATTTATATAAAAACTGACACTGACCTGAACAGACATTTTGAACTCTCAGTTCTCATCAAAAAGAAGACAAAAATATAGAATACCAAAATGGTGAAGTGAAACTTTCTGCCCGTTTAAGAAATCTGAAAAAAAAATTGTAATTTTCATATTATTTATTTCAATGTTTACATCAAATTAGAGCTCCAATACACAGTTTTAAATCAATTAAAAATTGTGGTAAATGGGATTGTTACTTGATTAAACGGTATAATATTAAATATGCTTGAACGATTATATCATTGAAATGATTAAACTCTTGAGCGGTATTTACCGGATGGATTCGAGAGAGATTTTTCAGAAAATAAGGAAGGTGGAAGAACTAGAAGCCATCCCTGGAAATTGCGCAGGAAAGTGATGAATAAGAGAGTACGAAGTTTTTTTATATATATTTTTTATTACGTGCAGAGTGTGGGTAAGTGGAATTTATTGCCTGAGTAAGTTGTGAATGCCAAGTGTGAATAAATGAATGTAAGCTTCAGTATGATAGATATGTTACGGGCAGGAGAGTATTCCGTGAGCCTCCGGAGTTTTGTAATATATTTATAATTATTTCACATTGTAGTGTAATATAATGTAGATTTCTTATATAATTTATATAACTGTTAATGGCATTAACCTCTCTCTCTCTCTCTCTCTCTCCCTCCCTCCCTTGATGAGTGACACCAAGAGAATTGATGTAATAATGACAGTTCGCATGTATTTCGCCGAATTGACGACCCACTAAAATGATCATAATTTTTCAGACCCACTGAAAAGTTAATATTTATCATATACTGTATTTTTCATAAGGAAATTCTAGATTAGTGTTTAATTTGTACTTTGTTAAACCGAAAACATAAAAGGCTTACATTTCAAATTTACTTAAAAAACAGAATACTATAAATTATGAATGTATTGTACGTTAATTAATTATAAATTGTTTATAATAAATAACATTAAATTAATTTAAATATATATCAGAAACCTTTACTATCATTAAGTGAACAAATGCACAGGGAATGTTAAGAAAATTCACTGTAGGAGCTTGAAACCTTGCATCTATTTTTAGTGGCGTTTTCCTCCAATGTTTGGGGAATAATCAATAAATTTTCAGATAATTCCCAACAAGTACCCAAAAACTCAACCAGTATAGGTTGAGTTTTTAAGGAGTAGAGGTTGAAGAAAGCTCACAGTTGCTACAACAGAGTTTTCCAGGTGGGGCATAATATCTGCATCTACCAAGATCATGATCATATGGACTATCAAAACGATAAAGAATTAAAAACAATTTCGGAAGAGGAAATCAGTAGTGCTTTGTAGTTAAAAAGGGGGAGAGGGAGGAAAAGATGCTACGCTCTTTATGTAATAGGGATGGATAATGGATTATTTGAACAGAATAATAATAACACAGAATCCTTGAAAATATGCCTTACAGCTGAATTCCTATAGACCGAACTAATTACATTGTAATTGCTCGTCTATTTTTAAAACCTCATTGTCGTTCTTGACAACAGGTGGTACCACATGTTATTTAATTTTGTACTGTGCAGAAATACTGCGTCTGGATACCATTGCAATATTTAATATGAATTATTAATGCGCAACTAAATGGATATCTGGATGATGTTAACTAGTTTATTATTTCTTCCTCAACCTTCTGCCCATTCATGGTACAGTGTATCTTAAGTTGAACAGCTAATATAGTGCTTGAACCATCAAAAAAAATAGTACGGATTAGGGTCTGTATTGCAGAATGCACACACACCTTAAGCCGTACTAACCTCAATATACTCGTTTCTATTCTCTTCAATACTTATCATGTGAATCAATCTTACCATGAATGGGTTTCACTGAAATTTGGAACCAGGGTTCGCTACTAAACATTGTCCAACCTCTTTCGATTTTGGCTGCTATCCAATTATTTTTAATAACAAAAATTAGTAAAATATTCGAGAAGGTACAAATTATAGGTTACAACAAATTACTCTGCTTGCAGAGTACCTCAGCCAGAAAGATTGTTTTCAGTTGCTATGACAACTAATAACGTCACTATATAAGAATTTTCTTAACGCAATCTTTGATTATTCTTGATCAGTTACGTATCTTTTTTTTTTTCCATTTAATTTTGTTACTGTGTGATAATTTTTCAACTCGCAAATTAAGCGCTCAAGCCTTGAAAATATTGCAAATGAGTTAGTTCGCCTAGAGTAATTAAAATTTAGATTTTCTTTTTTTTCTTCTTTTTTTTAAAATATATGCAATTTTTACTACAGGATAGCGTGAATTCCATGCTTCCCTCTTTAATTAAGAGATTTCACAACTTATGAATAACTTATTACCTAAGATGAGCAGTAAAAAATGCATTCTGAAGAAGTCGTTTCGGTTGTATTTGACAGCTTCTTTACAAAAAGATATAAAAAAATGAAATGTATTTATGAAACGCTGAAACTACGAAGCGTCTTTTCTATGATATTTTCAAAAAGTAATAAATGTTCTAAATGCATAATCAAATAAATGTAAATTAGATAGTTAGGGCTCTTGACAGCACTTGAAATCGAATTACATTTTTCAACAATATTTCGTCTTCTTATTTTTAAGTGTTGATCATTTTTCTGCTTCGACTCAAACAGGGAAAGTAAAGAAAAAATGTTATTAAAAGGAGGGAAGAAGATTTCTTTAATTTATCTATAAAGTAGAATTGGGCTTATGTAGTGAGATATCTGTATTTCGATAAACTGCTGTTGTGATTTTCATGTACTTATACTAGCATACGGCAAGGAAGGCAACGGGAAATCACCTTGCTCATAATCATCTCTCCCTAGAATGGTAGCATATAGCTACCCTCCCGCGGCCGTATGGCAGATGGGAACCAGAAGAAGAAGAATACTAGCATATTTTCGTGTGATAGGATACGATGCGAGTCCAAGTAGCTTTAATTCTTTCTCATAATTACAATCGTTCGTTTGTTAGTTGGAAAGTCATTCAACATTTCAAATAAAATACCATAAGCCGAATGGCAAATGACCTCCTGCTAAGAAATATTTTTCCTCCATCTTTTGAGTTAATACCAACAGTAATTTTTCAGCAATGCTTTCCTTTACAATTTCTTACAGAATCCCTTACAGAAATCAATACGATCCACATGAAGCAACTTTCAGTTGACAGTATTTACCCTAATAACAATATAATCAAAAAGGGACATGCTCAGAGACTCTAAAAGAAAGCCGGTGACCTAACCGCTGAAAAAGAATTATGCCTTGGATGCTTATGTACTAGTCCTCTTCAAAACGAAACTGTCCCTAGACAATAAGATTTGACTTTGTCTTTCGACCAGTTCATCACTAGGACGTAACGCAAGTTTAATGCTTAATTGTGAGCAGACCTGCTTCATCGTTGCTATTTCATTACGGAAAGCGAAATTGACGTAAATGATGTAAATTAGACTGGAATGCAAAATATTTTGAAGCATTTGCTAGCATATGTCGTCTTGGTAATCGCATGACGTGTGACCTACTGCTTAGTATCAAGTATGTACAATTTATATATCAACGAATATACTAATTAAAAGTAATGAAACATTTTATTGTCCTATGTTACTTATATTAGACTATTGGCAGGATTTGCATATATTAATTGCCGAATGCAGCATTGATGTCTCGAATGAATGCTTCAAATCTGTTCGTTTGGTTAAGTCCGCGCCACTGAGTTTCATTGAGGTGCCCTGGCAGAAGGTCCGGGTTGTCCCGTGTATTTTCCTCGACATCTTCAGTTTCAGATCTCCGCACAGTCTTTCGATTAGCTGGGTGTGTGCTCCAGTTATTGGATCAACGAAGTTATCACTATGATTTACAGTTTGGTGTACATGGCCATGAGCTTCTAAGCCTCTATAAGCCAACCATTAGTCAGAATGGAGGGTGGTTCCAAGTGCAACCTCCGCCGTGATAATTGAGTGAAGAGTCTGTCTATCTCGACGCTCTACCACAAAGAATTTACCCTCGACAATCCGATCAGAATGTTTCTGGACCAGCCCAAAACCCATGGCCCTTCCATTCTTCTGCCGTAATTTCTCCGTCCAGGAGGCACTTCCTGAAAGTGAGCTTTCTCGTAACTACCAAAATCTTCCACACGTGCAGTTTCACGGTCCCCGAGAAGCAATCTCCCTCGATTGCCTTTTCGCTTTCCTCGCAGGAGAGTTTCATCCATCTGAATAACCGTGCCAGGTCCTCCCATTTTGTCTCTCTTCTCCCAAAGTCGAAAGGGGACATCACGGCAGAGGTTAAGCCAGTCTACTACCGCTTGGTGGCAGTGACCAGTAAGTTCTTCTATTTGTGCAATAGACAGGTTGCTGCACCACAGAAACGCAACCTCCAAAATACTCCGTACAGATAATTTGCTGTTAGCTCGGCCACGGCTATCTAAGTAAGTGAAGAAGTTGTTGAACCGACGAACCGATTGTGTTGATTGGCACTCTTTCCTCTTTCAGCTGAACCCAGGATAGCTGGTGACGGTGCCATCTCGCTTTCTCTTCTTTCGAATGTTCATCTTTGTCTCTCATCCACATCCCAATCTTGTACAACGAGGCGTATCATCTTCATCTTGAAAAACTCTCTGTTCTTGAAGCCAGATTACTGCGCTTTCCTATTACTCAATCACTGTTGATGATTGAGCAACATACTCGGCTTCGAATCTTGACATTTACTATCGTCGTATATATATATATATATATATATACAGCCAAGTCTATCTCCTCTCACGATTTGACATTTACTATCCTTAGAGTAGATCCTAGAGTAGCTCGCCTTTATATATAGAGAGAGAGCCAAGTCTATCCCCTCTCACGATGTGTCCGCTTCTACGGGAAGAAACCGAAAAGCGAACTGAATATCAGAAACAGGCTCTAGGAGAAAGAAAGTAAAAAAAAAGTATAAACTTACTAAATAGGAAATATATAAACCGTTTGTATTTTTATTCATATTTTTATTTGCAATATTTCACTTAGTCAACTACGCCTCTACTATAGAAAATATTTAACTAGTCAAAAAATAAAAATAATAAAAATGTCATATCTGTTAGACCTATGTCAGTAAAAGATAAAATCGACCATGCACATTTCTTTAAAGACATGAGTTGCCTTTACTTTGTCAAGGTAGAGTGCCACCGTCATCAATACATAATGAATCTGTTGAGTTTTCATTTTCCGTTACCATCAGCACAACCGAAGTGATGCTTCCAGATAGCTAGATGTGATTACATTAAACCCCTGTTGTTGGAAGGGAGAGAAACAACTAATAGCTGACATAACTTAATTTAGCCTACGTTTGCAGATTGACTTGAAATTAATCATAGATAAATTGATGAATGGATAAATTGCATTTTGAAGACTTTGTGATTTCAGGCTTAAATATCTCTGTAAATTGTATTCCGCATTCATTATTATCTTGGTATGTGTTTATTTTGAAATTATTGCTTTACTAATCTTTATCCTAAGAAAAGAATTGAATTTAGTAATCAGGTATCAAATTAAGCATGAAAGCAAATCAAATATTCGTTTGAAATCTAAATTTATTTCAAGAGTGCCAGTTTATTAACAATGTTAACAATATTGTTTCTTAATTGGCAATTGGTCAAATCGTTTTTAATCCCGTTTTATACATCATTAATGATACATCTCAAAGACATACAATGTTGATTCACAATGGAAGCCTTTTTTGAATAAGAGAAAAAAAAAGTAATAATGATGCGAAGAGTGAACTGCTTTACTTTATTTCTCTTTTATATAGCATCTTAGAGCATCAAGGTAGACCTCACAGAGTATTAACGAACACTACAAATCAACTGATTTAGAAAACCATATAAACTTTTGCTTGTCTTTTATTATATACACTTATCATTGAAAATTACCAAAGGTGAACAAGGTTTTACCATTTTGTTAAAAATAGTACTTTCCTAAATAACAAAATTACATTAATGATAAAAGAAGTAGAATTAAAAAGAAAATATTACTTTATATTCAAATAATATTTTTGTCATCTTTATAACACCGTTATTAAAATGTGCAACATAACGGACCATATAGTTCTGTTATCTCTAAATTATGATTTACGTCAAAGGAGAAATTATGCAATGTACAGGTGGATAGCAATCTTCATACTTCAGCATGTGCTGATTATAAACGGGTGAATCAGATGTGCATAAGCAAAACTGGTGTGACTGATCCCCCACACAATGCGAACACAAACGATTCATCTGCTTGGAACTTGCCAAATTTAAGAGACATAAATCGGTAGTTTGCGAAACTACTCATGATGTCATACTGGTTCAAATAACCCTGCGGAGGTCGGAGCTGATCTGACAGATACAAACAAGTTGTTTAATATAAATATTCTTACACATATCCAGGTATATAGCTTAAAGTCATAAGAGAGGCACCGCGACCTCCGATGTCAGTATAGTTTTGGTTTAGTTTTTATTATTATTATTATTACTATTTACCGTTGAAAATGGCTGGAAAATATATATAGATTGGATAATCCATCAGATGTTGAAAAGATTCAGCGATTTTGTTACTCTCCGATGATGAGAATGATGGAGTCGAATGTGAAAGTGATACTGGATAGGAAATTGTATCTGAGAGATACCGCGAACTCCGATGTCAATATAGTATTGGTTTAGGTATTGTTTTTTTCTTTATTTCTTTGTTCAATAATTTCTAGATTGTAACTGAAAATAAATAAACCATTATGTACTAATTTTGCAGTTTTGTTTTCCTTTTTTTTTTTTTTTTTTTTTACGTTTCATCGCATTTTAACACATACTAGTAATGAATGCATCTCTCGGATACACGCGACCTACTCTGCAATTATTTCGACCGCGACCTCCACAGGGTTAATGAACATTTGGAATCTCCAGTGAATTCAACCTGAATTGAATAACTACGCACTTACACAAGTAAACCTGGCATTCAGGCGCAGAGTTTAATCCTCTCCGATTATCAATCATTGTACGACGGTCGTTGTTCGAAATTTAGAAACACGCAGATCTATATGTTGCTGGGTATAGCTGTGAGTTGAAGGTGCTACAGTTGAGAACGAATATGCTGAAAAGAAAGCATAGCGTTCTGTTCGTTAAGAAAATATCATCTCAGGGGAGCAAACAGTTTCAGTGATTGATTGAATTACCAACAGTTAATTAAATGCAAAACAAATTTTATTTAGTTCAGTTTAAAGAATGCAGTTTATTATGAAATGTAATACACAAAAGAAAATCTTTTTTCTTTTTTCCACAGAATATAAACTTGGTGTACCCTATTTTTCTTTATAAACTGGAAGTATAATAAAAATATCTTATAAATAAAAAAGAAAAATGATGCCCATATTTCTCAGAGTTAACCATGTCAAGAATAGTTTTATTCATGCACAGAAATAAGAATTTCTGCAAAATATTAATTATTAAAACATGACATTCATAGGAAAACGATGTTCATCGTTTTTCTGTCAATTAACCCTGTCATCAGGGAGAAAATCTGGATTAAAATCTAAATCAATTATTTTCAATTATTTAAAATATTGAAGGTTTACTACATATAAATTGCAATTATGTAATATAATTTTTTCATTATTTTTCCGTTTTTCCTAGTGATATTTTCTCTCACAGAACGAAACATGACTCCATAAAGTTAGACATTTTTTCTTTACATTTAAGCACGCATCCTTCTCGTGAGAGTACAAACTTTCACAAATCATAATAAATCACACGATGAACAAAGAATTGAGGAAAGACTGATCTAGAATATTCTGCTAAACACAAATACCTGCTCCCCTGTGAAGGTTTGAAGATTTTTGCCTTCTTTCTTTCTCTCTCTCTCTCTCTCTCTCTCTCTCTCTCTCACAAAAATGTCTCTGTTGCTGTTTTTTTTTTCCGGTTAACTTATGGATTTATTTGAAAGTCCCCCCATCCCCCAAGAACAAACAAATCTCAGAGAGGTAAAGATTATCATCTCGTAAAGGCATGTCCAAAATGTTACAGGACAGATATCAAATAACATCTACTTTATCATCTTTTCTTAAGATGTTGGCGAAGAAAATGGTATATCCATAATTTACTGGATATGGAATATCTTTGAGGGGATGTTGAACTTGGTGAAAAATTATAAACATTCATTTTCTTGCCCTTTCACATAAATCCTTGTTAGTCATTATAAAAAATAAAAAATAAATAAAAAGAAAAGAACACAACAGGAGGTGCTGAAGCATTTTCAAAATACTCTGCCTATCACATGCAGTTGGGATGACTGACACAATTTTCGGCTTTCAGTTTTTGAAAAATTAACCAAAACTATTGCGCTGAAAGTTAAAAGTAAGAAATAAAATATTATAACAAGTAGTAAACGCGAAGAGTAGTCATTGTTTTAGGTGATGTACTTTTAAACGCAGTTGAAACAAATCTTAATGTTATAAACTCTGTTACATGACTGCAAACTAACAGTGAGAGAAGAATCCGCAAGAAATCCTCCGGGAATCTCCAGTTATGATTTTTATATTTGGAATGGAAAGAAAGACCTCACTGTTATAAGAATTGTCTAAGGTTACCTTCCTAAAATCAGAGATATATTTTAAATTGCGACGTAGATGTGAATATTTAAGTAGGGTCCTCTGGGAGATTTCATTAGGCCCACTAATCCATTGGTTTTCATCTCGGTATTACTGGATTTGGTAGCATGATAGCTGACCTACACTCACCGAGAAACTATTCTACATAAAATAGCACTGACCAGGTGTCAGAGCATGTTAATCAAATAGCTTCTGTCGTCTAATGAGTCATGTTACCGGCATTGTACAAACAATGCTTTCATTCCACTGATTATTAAATAGTGTCAGACAAATTTTTGACCACAATTAAAGTCATCTTACCAAAATTATTATGAAAAATAAATAAATGCCCCTGAAACTTTAATAAACTTCGCCGCAATGTTTATATACTTAGACATACTTAAGAGTTTCCAGCAAAATAAAAAATAGATAACCAAATTCTGTTTATAATAAATTTAGTTTAATCCTTTATCCAAGTGTAAGCTAACAAAGTTTACGCCCCTGAAGTATCTTCAGGACTGAGGCATCTCGTGGTAAAGATGGGCTAAGCTCTCATCCCTTGTCTTAGTATCTCCCATAATGCAAAGCACATCTCCTTGCGGACATGTATAATGCCTATGGATTAAGGGAAGGGTCACTACCCAGACCGGTTTCGACCTTCATTGAGGTCTCATCAGTGGGAGCCAGACCTGTCCCCAGATCCACCTTTACCACGAGTTGCCTTAGTCCTGAAGATACTTCAGGCGCAAACTTTGTTTGCTTGCACTTGGATAAAGGATTAAACTAAAATTATTATAGTCTAACCAAGTGGAAAAAAATTCCAACAAACTCTGTTTATATTAGCAGGTTAAGATGTTTAAGTACTTCAATTCCAGTTCTTTTAGGCGCTTTCAAACAAATAAAACGCGTATTTACTTTGTGTTCACTTTAAAAAAACTTGGACAAATCCAAGATAAGCATACGTTTCTTTTGAGATTACTTTGTATGGGGTGAATTTTTATTGTATTTACGATAAGGAGAATCATCGAATGCGCTGATTGCGTTGTAACTTTTGGGGAAAACGATGAGGGATTTTGAGGACAGATAGTGCATAATTGGATTTGGCAGCGACTTTGAAAGGACTGAGTTAAATATAAAACAAAATTGGTTGTTGAATTCTCTGACTTCATTTTTATACTTTCTTAGGGGACAGTGAAAACTATAGTTCTTTAGGATTTCAAAACACGATTTTAAGTTCATGCTCGAATAAATCAAACTAATATTTCTCTTTAATGAGATGAAAGATCGGTCTGCTCTGACAACAGTTTTAGCCATTTTAATTATCCGCCTACTTACGTGACAAATTATAACCTTTATTTTAATTCGATGAGCCTTTTGCATAAGAAGTTAATTGGCTGAGGAATAATAACTCTTAGTTATTATGGATAAAGTAACCAATGTATTTTTTTTTCTCTTTCTTTCTTTCCACCTCTTTCATCTGTTGTTAATAAATATTTCACTGGATATCTTTTATGAGGATAGTTTTACGGTTTTCGTGTGATGTATTTTACTAAGCCTTGGACAATTTCATTTTCTTTTTTACATCCGTAATTAATTTCTTTTTCTGTTTCCATTTAAAATGCACCGATAGAAGAAATGTCTGCGATCGGTGCAATTTAAATCTGATTATCACTTTTCTACTTGAGAAATTTTATTCTCTTGCCATTAAAGTGTATTCGTACGTCGATTGCTGCCTACGTGATTCTATTTATAAAACAAGCGGAGCGTGTCTGTTTCGAAATTTCTAATCAGGTTGTTACGTTAGAACATTTATCCTCATTGAATGGTCCGCATTTTCTGTTTGTAAGTCTGTGTTCTGTCTTAAAAAGGAGAACTAAATTGCTAAGTCGGTAGAGAAGAATTTTAGATCCAGAAATAGATTGTTCATTACCATTCACAGGTAAAAACAAAAGATAGATCAAAATTGTGTGCTGATTTTAATTTTCTGATAGCTGACTTTATACTGGAGGCAAATCATCACTTATTTTATAGATTGACTTATTTGGTTTGAGTACATGTTATTTAGTATTTAATGACTAGAACGAAGAAGAGCTCCGACATCTAGTTCTCTGGTAAATGTCAAATAATATTCAATTCCTTTTAATTTCGTAACAACGAAATTGAAAGGAAAATAACAGAACCAAATGAAATAAACCTAAACCCTGTACATATCAACAGTAACCGTAGTTACAACTTCTCAGATTGACACTGTTCTGCTATCCAATATTGACACTGTTCTGCTATCCAAGTATGTCTAATAGTACAGTTAGAGAGAGAGAGTTCTATTTTAAACTCATCTAGGCTTCAACCTTAACAGTTATTTGCTAACTCGTTTTTGTACTGTTCAGAGCCAGTTCATTTACGGTTATCTTGCTGATTATTTCTATGTTTTTTGCACCTGAAGAAGTCTCTGAAAGACAAAACTAGTCGTACGAATAAAATCTGCTTTAGTTTTTTAATTCTCGGTGTTCTAGTCAATAAATACTAAATAGCAGACACACACACACACACACACACACACACACATATAAAGTTTATTATTTATAATTTCATATTAGTTCTTCGTTTATTTTTATAAGCAATTCATCACACATAATTTCCGGCATTAAATTAGAATCTGTTTGGTTTCTCTCCGTTATGTTTCCAGTAATTCGCCTGTTTAGTAACCATCCGTAATTTAGAGGTAATAGGTTCGCTACTACTTCAAAAGCATTCTGCTTCTTGGAGTAGAGTAAAAAATTAAGTCAAGTTTCATGAAAGTTAGTATGGAGATATCACTGAATGAAGGGGAAAATGCTTACTCCATAGGGAGGTTCATGTACGATGGAAAGTGTTTGTTGTTACATTGCAACACACACAATTAACCAGCCTTTGTCGGTTTGCTCTCTCTCTCTCTCTCTCTCTTATAAAGCACAATATGTCGTCTACCCAAAAAGCGCTTAAACCCTCCAAACACCCACCGGGAGGTTAAAGATCATTGTCAATTCTCAGTCAGTGTCAACTTTCAAATAAGCCTTTGTTAGCATTAGTGCCATCACCTGTTAGCAGTGTTTGCTCTTATGCGTCACGCTCCTGATCGTTGTGTTTCGAGGTTTAATGAAACACAAACTTGGTATTTAAAGCCTTCTTTTAATTCTGTTAATCCGGATATATGCAAAATAGTGTGATACGGATTGGAGTTTTTAAGATTTTATTTTCTAAGAGTAATAAAAGCATTATTTTGTAAGATTAACGTCAGGAAGTTTGTAATAAGGGATTGCTTTTCATCTTGTTTACACGAACGCAGTTGTTAATTCTATCAAAAAAAAAAAAAAAATGAGTAGCTGCACCACCTGCAGCAAATCAGTGATGTGCGAGGCATAATTTTATAGAAATAGTTTATGAACTGAACTGTTAGGTATACTTAGGGAACTGATTGTATATGCCGTAACATAATTATATATTTTAGATTACCTCTTTCAAACAATGTCATATGCATATAATCCCCTGGTGGTATACTAACAAAAAGTACTCATTTCCTGTGAAATGGTTATGCAATCAATGGACGAGCCCTCAGGTGCGAATAATAAAAGTTTACAATTATTAATATAGACAACTATATTTTAAGTAATAACTCTCCTTACTAGCATCCTCAACGTTTCATTTACATGATCAAAAGGAGAGTGGGGAGGCAGCCATTCCGGTCACTTCCTTTCCATTTCCAAACGACACTGTAGCCCAGGGTTTTTCCCAAACTGTGTTCCGCGGAAGGTGAATAAGTGTTCCGCGAGAAGTTCTCCTGGAATTTGTCATTTTAGTTTTCTAAGCATTTTTCATGAATAAATATTTTATAGTGGAAATATTCCGAGGAGAATAATATTCGTGAATATGTTGAAAAGCTCAAAGCCAGAACGCACGCCTAATAACATCTGTGTATCGTTGATTTTCACACATCGAAATCTTTCAACAATCGGGAAAGAGAATACCGCTGTTTATGACAGGTCATAAAAATTGCCCGTAAGCCGATTACAGCAATGGGCGGCGTATCCTCTGTTCTCAAAACTGAAAGAAATAACATCTGTGTTGTAAAAGTCAGTGACCAATCAGCAAGGAATTATAAAAAACATTTTCCACTAAAATTGAAAATCAACGTAGGTAGTCTATATCCGGTTCTCAAATCTAGTAACACTGAATACTTTCTTCGCGAGTTCGTATTGTAGAGTGAAAGTTTCAAAACCGAAGTGCCGTGATTTTTTTAAAAGTAATAGGCCTGCAGATTTAAATTTTAATATGAATAAGAGTCAAGAGACTTTGTTTAATTTTGGTATTAAGAAATCTCTTATTGAACGTGTTTGTGACATAACAGATAGTGAGTCATCCACCACGAGCCTACAAAGCGATCTCCAGGATGTACAAAAGGAGGGGTAAACTACCAGCACACACCAGATAAAGTCTGCATTCACGCGTAAGTACTTCTAATAATATTATAAATTTTTGGTGATCAGAATGGGATATGTCAATGAAAATCAGCACAAATTAAGTTAATGATGTTTATGTTTAATTGATGTTTAATTAATTATTAATTAAATATAAAAATTAAATTAATTAAATATTAATTAAATATAGAAATCATCTAAATTAACAATTAATTATTAATTAATACATTACAAAATAATCAAAATGTTCCGTGAAAATCTCAGGATTTGTGAAGTGTTCCGTCCTAGGAAAAGTTTGGGAAACGCTGCTGTAGCCGAAAAATGAGTCACGATAAACATATTTTTGAATTTATTTGCTGTTTTTAGTAAATTGTTATAGAAGTTACGTCTGCAGTTCTATTATTTGAAGTAAAACGATATTATTCACAAATAATGTAATAATATTAGTTCGGCATAATTTGCGGTATTATTTTAGCTTTGTTAGGTTAACTATACTCCTGACAACACTTACAAAAATATTATTTAAGCTGCATATACGCATCTGTAACAATAAATTCTACCTTTTAGTTGTCTACTTCTGTATTTCTCTGCTTATGTTATATCCCTAGTAATTTTATCACAAATTTTCCGCCTACAAAGTATTGAATTGAATAAATATATAAAATGAACTAATTGCAGTTGATATCACCTTCTGTTCAAATTAAATAGAATTAGTGACTTCAAACATATAGATATTGCTTTGATATGGGATTTGATTTTGTTAATATTGTTAGCAAAATAATGAATTCCTTCTATAAACATAAAGACATACATAAATATACTTGGGCAGCAAGAGGATGGAAATCAATATTAGATTACTTCATATTAAATGAAAAGACATCAAAATTTTCACTAGATGTTAGAGTTCACAGAGGATGTGAAATAAGCAGTGACCACTTCCTTGTTAAAATAAAATTAAGATTACCACCTAAATGGCTACAAGTAACAAGAACAGAAAGAAAAATTGAATCATTTGTTTATAAAACTAGACTATTGAATGACACAAATGTACAATGGCTATATGAACAAAGAATTAACCAGTATCTAGATAAAATAAAACAAAATGAAGAAATAGAAATAGAATGGCTTAATATAAAAACGATACTAAATACAGCAGCAAATGAAAGCTTAGAAAAGACCAAAAAATTCAATAAAAGAAAAAAACTGAAGATCTGGGATGATACAATCAAAGAAATAATCAAAAATAAAAAAGAAGCCTATCACAAATGGTTAAGCAGTAAAAGATTAGAAGATGAAATAGAATATAAAAGAATAAGAGCCATAGCTAAAAGAGAAGACAGAAAAAGACATAGAAAATCATGGAATAAATTTGTTTCTAATTTAGAACATGATTTATATAAAATAAGACCCAATGTATATAAGATTTTGAAACACCTAAATGCAGATACCAAAGAAAACATAAAATTAAACACTGAATTGAAATTAGAAGAATTTCTAAATTACTACACAGAACTGTGGACAGACAAATATTTTAAAAACGACAACTGGCAAACAATTAACGAAAATGAAAAGGAAATAACTAATGAAGAATTAGAAATCAGCCTGAAAGAAACAAGAAACGGAAAATCACCTGGAGAAGATAAGCTAGGTTCAGAAAACTATATAAATACGCAGGAACAAGATTCAAAGGAAGACTCTTATTATTTTTAAATAAAATTTACTCAACTGGTATCCCCCCAATAGAATGGAAAAAAGCAATTGTGATTCCTATCTTTAAGAAAGGTAATAGAGATGACCCTAAAAACTATAGAGGTATCAGTATACTAAATTCATGTTACAAAATATACAGCAGAATCTTAAATAACAAACTAATGAAATATTCCGAAAACTTTATTCTAGAGGTACAAAATGGATTTAGAAAAGGACGATCATGTATAGACCCAGCCTTCTGCCTAAAATTAATAATAGAGAAAAGAAGAGAATATAATTTAGAAACACATATTGCATTTATTGACTTTGAAAAAGCATTTGACAAAGTTAAAATAAACATATTATTTAACATATTAAAAGAAAGACAAATACCAAATAATATCCTAAAAGCTGTCACAAGTATATATGAAAATAATCAAATACAAATAAGATTAAATCATGAGCTATCATATACAAGAGAGATAAACCAAGGGGTCCGACAGGGATGTCCCCTCTCAGCAACTCATTTTAATATCTACTTAAATGAAATAATAATAAAATGGGGTAAAACTTTACATCAAGTAATTAAACTTTCAACTACAGTTAACTTAAACACTCTCCTCTTTGCAGACGACCAAATAATAATTACAAATTCTGAAGATAACTTACAGAAAGCTATTTTAAATCTAAATGAGATATCCAAAGATTATGGTATGATAATATCAACGGAAAAATCAAAAACTATGGCCTTTAAAGAACAAGATCCAGCAAGAACTAAAATAGTATTAGATAACAAGATCTTAGAACAGGTGAATTCATTTAACTACCTAGGATGTATGATCACTTATGAAAATGAAAAAGATATAAACATAAAAATTGCAAAATATTTAAAAATAACAGGAGTAATTAACTCTATATTTAAACCAAACCTAGTTCAAAAACAAACCAGGCTAAAAGTATACAATACATTAGCGCTACCGGTCTTAATGTATGGAAGCGAAATCTGGACAATAAAACAAAAAGACAAACAAAGATTAACAACAGCAGAAATGAAGTTTATGAGAAAAACTGCAAAGTATACCCTAATTTATCAGAAAAGAAACGAATAATTGAAAGAATTAAACCAAGAACCAGTAATAGAAAAAATTAAAAATATATACATAAATGGATGGAACACGTTCAAAGAATGAAAACAGAAAGATTACCAAAACAAGTCTTAAAGTACAATCCATTAGGAAAAAGAAAACCAGGACGTCCTCTTAAACGATTCAACGATGACTTCTAAGGCTGGAACAGGCCATACTAGGCCTAAATCCTTGATACGTATGATGATGATGATGATGAATATTGTTAGCTTGAATATAAATGCTGGGTCGTCTCTGTGCAACATCCAGCAATAGTCCGCCATCATGTTGACATTCCACCTGCCCTGATACCTTCTTTCCATTTCCTTGATGCCTTGGTGGGATCGCTCTGCTTGCTCTTCGTTGACAGTTCCCAGATTCTCAGGAAAATAATCTAAATGAGAGTTGAGAAAGTTCACTTTTAAGTCCATGGAGCATCCCAAATCTTTAAAATTTCTGTAGCATGTCTTCCACAATCATTTTATAGTTGGGGTCCTTATTTCCTAAAAATTTGATCACCACCGCTTTCAAAGCTTTCCACGCTTGTTTTTCTACAGTTGCCATTTTTTCTTCAAACGGTTTATCCTTAATAAGTTTCCTGATGTCCGGACCGATAAAAATACCTTCTTGCAATTTTGCTATAGATAATCCCGGAAATTTTGCACAGATGTATTTAAAACACTCTCCTTCTTTCGACAAAGCCTTGACAAATTGCTTTATCAATTACAACTTTTTGTGAAGCGGGGGGTAAAAGGATTTTTTCCCAAGCAACCAAACTTTCGTATAACACATTTTTACTTCCAGGTTCTAATATGACTCTTTCTGGCCATTCCTTCTTGATCCAATGTTGCTCTGGTTCTCGGCTGTCCCACTCGCACAAAAAGCACGGGTATTTGGTGTATCCTCTTTGTTGTCCCAAAATCAGAGATATGACTTCATGATCACCGCAAACTGTCCATCCATGATCATAGTACTTACGTTTGCTGAGAATGAAGGCTAAATTTTCGCATCCTTCTTTCAAACGCACGGAATGTGTTACTGGAACTGAAGCATACTTATTGTAATTATGAAATCACAGCTTTGAGGCCTCTTTATGAGGAATCGATAAACAACCTCCAATCGACGACTTCATATATTACGTTGAATTTGCTTATCAGTCCGGGAATATCGCTACAGTAAACTAAATCGCCTTCCTCTAAAACGTAAGGAAGAAAATCGATCTATTTTTCTAATATAAACCATGAAAAAGAAGTGCCAGGAGCTAACAAATTCTTTTCCTTTAGTCCCAGCCCAGCAGTTCTGCAGATTCCTTAGGAAGACCCAAATCTCTGACCAAGTCGCTTAAATCGGTCTGCGAAAAAAAAAGTTCAGGTGAAAACTTTCAGAAATATGATAACCTTAGTAGTGAACGGTCCGCGCGGTTAGCCTAGTGGCTTTGCGCTTCGCAACCATATGCCTGGGGAAGGAGTGTCCTAGGTTCGATTCCCGTCGGAGACGTGAGGAGCTGAAGGATCTTCCTCAGGCATAGCTAAGTTAGCCGGTCTTGGGCGCGGGCAGTAGGGTTTTTTCCGCCAGTTTAACTGGTGTTTTTCATCCCGCAAGCAGTCAAACCGGCCCCTTGAACATACAGGGATACAGCCAAGAATACCTTGAGGCATAGGAATGACCATTCTATCCTCGTATTTCGGTTACGAAATCCAAGCATGCTTGGAAGGTTGTGGGCCTTAAAGGCCTGTTAAAGCCATTGGGATAGATAGATAGTAGTGAACGACTAAAGTTCAACTAAAGAATCACACAAGAAAATGTGTCTGTGACAACTGGAAAGTCATCCGTTATCTCGGCGAATCAGATTCAAAGTAGCTATTCCTCCCTCTCTCTCCTATCTTAAGAATGAGAAGTTTCGTGGAAATTTCTTTATTTACCATAAAAGGCACTTCAAAAAAAACACTTATATGCAACGAGTCACGTGTCAGTAGTCGATATAATTTAAAGGAATATAATGCTCCCAAGTCAGTTCAACTGCGTCCGCTGCGTTTAGGTAACTAACGGAGTTTCAAAGAGATTTGTGATAGGATGCCATGTTGCAGGCATCCTGCTCAGCAAATTGTTGACAAATCGGGCCATCCCAGTTATAAAAAGAATAATTTTTGTAGTACAGTTTTTAGGCAAACAAAATCTAGCTCTGCGTGGTAAAAGTAATAAACAATGGCAATTTTTTTAAAATGCATTGAGATGTTAGAAAAGTTTGATCCTTTTACATCGGAACACAAATGACGTGTAGCTAATGATCCTGACTTTCAAAATATGCCCTCCTATTTAGGAGATAACATTCAAAATGAAATAGTGTCACTTTATTGGCATCAAATAGGGGTATAGGGGCGCCAACTAAAGTTTTGCACACAGGCGCCGGACACTACTGGCGCGCCCCTGGGAGTATCTATGGGAATCGTACGCACATACAGAAGGAATATTTGTTTTAATCTTTATCCGTTCATATCCTTTACCAGCATTACGATTACCAATATCATTTTAACTGATATCAATCACACTAATACTCTATGTAAAAGTATTGTACATGGTGTCATAACCACCTTCAACTATTAAAAATATTTTTTCTAAATGTACAATAAAATGCAGTGTTATATAACACTAAAACCTGTCCATAATTTAAATCTCCAATGGGTCATATGCTTACTGTAAACCCAGAAGCATTGGAGTTTAAGAAAGCAAGGAATTGTAATCACAAATAAATCGTACATAATCACAGTTCCAAAACAAACTTGTGCTATAGTTTACATTATACACAAACACAGGTCCCATATAGACCATTTAACTTCTCATTCTTTACCGAGTGATCCACGTAGACCATTCAATTAATTATGCAAATTATATGATAGTCATTGCAGAATAATTAGTTCCTCATGAAAAAAAAACACTTTTTTTTCCCGATAGCTCTGTTAAATCAAATTATAAACGCCTGCTTCTAATATTATTTGTCAGGTGAAGAGTTCTTAATTGTTACAGGTCTTTCTTTCTTAAACTTCGTTTCTTCCGTCCAAGTGTTTCAGGATGTTGGTTGATCGGCAGTAGCATACCGCTGTGCTAGATAATTACCTCAAAACATGAACCCGTTTGAAAACTTTTCAATGGCTTCGTGACCACTTATCTGACTGACTCAGCGCAACACTAATATCAAACAATAAAACCGAAGAAATAAGAGTCTGTCAAGTTACGTGCTGACTATATTCATTAGAAAATCGACGACCTTCATAAAAAATATCCGTAATAATATATCGTCTAAAATATTATACTAAAATTTGAACATAATATGCTAATTAACTAAATTGTAGAATAGCAACGTACACTAGCAACTAGGCACATTTTTTCATTCGTTGCAATAACAAAGCATCATTTTCTAGAGTGCTTTAATGAGCTTTGGAAGTTCTAGCATCTTTTATCTCATCAATTTCATCTAGGAGGATTAAGAGACGAAAGAACAAATGACCTGACCTCCAGTATACAATCATTAGAGCACCAGAAGATTTGGAAAGGCACCACAAAGAATTTACACTTCAATGGAATTTTGGAAACATGTTCAAGAAGATCGTAGTGAGATCTTAGCGAAATTATTTGCTCGCCAAAATCTCCTTTAGGAAAATCTCCATTGTGGTGCTATCGGCATGGGCTGTGGTTCCATCTTGCTGGAATCACATCTTGGGTCTGTCCTGTACGGCGGTAGGAGGGTAAAAAATGTCAATCATGGCCCGATATCTCTCTTCAATGATTATAACTGCATTACCGTCGCCATCTTGAAAGAAATAAGGCCAGATGATTCTCTGTGATGACGCTACACCTCACCAGACCGTGCACTTGCGGTGGATGCAATTCAAGCTGGCTAAGAAAACTTGGATTAGCCAAACCCCAAATCCTGCAGTTCTGCTTGTTTATGAAACCATTGAGGTGAACGTGAGCCTCATCGGACTTAATCAGATGATAGATAAAGTCGTTTTCTTATTTAGCTAGTTGTTGAAAGCATACTGAAAATTTTATTCATTGCGGTTACATGAATTCTGTGATAGTGGTAGTATTTATTTGTTGATCTTAAAGTGGAAGAAGTAACTGTTTACAGAGAAACCATTTGTGGATTCTACGATAAACACCAAAAGTCTGGAAAATGTTTATTATACATACGCAATACAAGCTGTAACTTGCATAAAAGGTTTTACGTTTCCATGTTAACGTCATTGAACTTTCCATCGGATCATTCAACTTTTATCGTAAAAATTGATAATGATTATATACAATGTTATGCAAATAAATACAAAAGAACATCTGAAACACTGAATAATTAATTCTACTAATATCCAATCGGGAACTTCATGCCCATTAAAGTCGTTGAAGTTTTTTTTTTTTTTTCAGTTTAAAAATACTTCGATCCTTCCCTCCCTACTCTTGGGGCTTTTGATGCGTTTCTAATGAATTTTCATAAATCAGCTTTACGAATGTAAAGTGCACTAACGCTTAGCAGAGAAGGGCCTCTTTTTTTTTTTTTTTTTTTTAAGTATTACAGTGACTGAAATTAGCTTCGACGCACTTATCACTACTTAACTGAATTAGCTTTAATTTTTATAATAAGAGATTTCCAGTAATCTATCTTTATTCCTTGATCTTTTTTAGCTAAGTTTTAACATTAGAAGGGAACCTATTTACAGGATAATAATGATGAGACTGTTGATGGTGTAATATACTTGATTGAAAGTGATAATTAGCATTGATTAATGCGATAATATGCATGTTCGGGATTGAAGTATGTTACTGTAATTAACTTAATGATAATTTATGAAAGGATAATTTGGATGGAATACTAACTTAATGGATTAGAAATCGGACTGTTTTCATAACCGAAAAAAAAAAGACTTGATCGTAATAAACTTTTTTTTTTAATTAAAAAAAAAAAAGAAGTTTTCTTTTGTATTTCCCAATTACTGATATTATTTGATGTTAAAGAAAGATGTTTCTATTATGACTAATGTTATTCGTCTGCAAAAGTCAAGTTTATTTCATTGTTGCCAATATTTGCATGCAATAAAAAGTGTTGCGTTGTTGCTGCAGCTCATGTTTAACGATTAATTATGAAAATAATACATATTATTATAACATATGCCAGAGAATATTAATAATATCCTTTCTCTCATGTTTTTTTCCTCCTAAAAAACGTTCGCATAAAGACTATATATTGAAATGCTATATCTATTTTTATACCTCAATTCGTTTGAATAAAGAGCTAGAATCTCTTAACTGATGCATTCAAATTCAAAAGTCAACTATATGAAATAATAATTCAGTAAGTAGCTCTCCAGAACACCTAGCATGAAATTTGATGCGATCAGAGGACCTGCTGCGTATTTATTCTAGCGTATTAAACACAGCACCATCACACAGAGCACCAGTGATAAAGCACTAAACTGTACTGAACAATGGCATCTGGATAATTTTCTGAGATGAAATATTTCAAAATATCAGATTGTTATAAAAACCAAAGTAGTTTTTGGAACGAATGACAATGATTAAGTTTTATCTATTTTGTCTTTGTTACGTAAATCAAGAATATTAAATACTGTTTAAAGCTGCACTCTTACGTAATTTTGATTTAAAATACCATATTTTTGTTTCAAATTGCGCTATTCCGGAATGATAAATATTTTAGAAAAGCGATATTAGATTACAACATTTTAATCCGAGAATTAATTATTCATTAATAATCGAGTATTAGTAGACAAACTTTTAATAAAAATATTCTTTCTTTTCCTCTAATAAAATTATTATACCTTCTCTTCACTCTCTAGTTCATTCTCTGTTCTAAAGTGACACTCAAAGTAAATTTGGTTCGATACAGTCCTCTTACTGTTCTTTCCAAAAGGATTTCTTATAAACTCCAGTAAAAGTTTGTGAACCATCTTATAAGATGTATTCTTCCATATTCGTTTTAGTTCAATCCCGTCAACTTCGAAGCTGATATTAAGGGATGGGAAAATGTCATATCTGCGAAAAATGTCACCAACACAGGACTTGTAATGATGTATCTATCGACCCACATATTTGTCTTTATCATTCGCCTGTCTGAGCTGTGTAACCTGTCAACACCGAACTGTTTTTTAAACCAACGACATCGTATGGTTATGTCAACCATTAGAAAAGTAATGGATATATGATTAAGTGGATAAACTTTCAGTTTTAGCAGTTTTATTTGATTAATGAACTTTTATCCTCCCCTCTATATACAAATACGGGGATGCGTTATTTTGCAACATGGTTAGACTTTAAGAAGTCATCATACAGAAGTTCAACTGATATTATAATTAGTTTACACCATATCAATATTAAAGTTTTCGATAGTTGTGAATTCTTTCTACAACTACCATTGTTGCATTCGCTCTTAGTGAGGTTTGCAACATCGACGTCACAATGCCACAGCAAGCAAAGAAGATAAATTATGCACGCTAATCAACCAGTCGTAATATAATCCAAAATGATAATTCTTATTACCATGTATAATTGAATTACTTTAAAACAGTTCGTTGCTGATAAAATGTTTAATAAAATTATTTGTCGACTGCGAGCATATTGTGCTTCCTTTTCTTTTCCTGCTTAAATTTGCGTTAAATTTACTGTGTTTTCTGGCACAAATAAAGTGACTGAACTCTTCCACATTACAAGTGCATTTCTCTGTTGAACTTTTCCCTTTATCACAACTGTATTTTATTGTTGAACTTTGAATTATAATTGTGAGTGAAATGACATTGTTGAACTTTGTGATTTATCACAGTTGTATTTAATTGTCGAATTTTGCCAGCCAACACTAAGCATAGGTGTGGCATTTAATACTTATATTAAACCTATGTGAAATATTGTGTACGAAATACTGTCACCGTCATTTGAATTTTCGTTTGTGAAAATAAAACAGTGAAGAAATGATTAGGCTTCTGTAAAGAGGTAATTCAAATTTGGAATAGCTTATTTCCTAATTTATAGTATTCATAATTTATCCTTTAACTCCTTAGTTATAATCGCCATCATTTAAGTTGCCAGCCAACGTTATGTATTATAAAATAATACGTATGTTAGCCAAAAATGGATATTTTACTGATCAAAACTAAATCAGGAACATGCAGTAGCGCTACCATTCATTGAAATTATTCATACATTGTGAGTATTCTACGATAAATGTATAATGGATATTTTTAAATATTTTTTTCGCCATGTCATTTTAATGCATATAAAATATTTACATATTTATCATTATAACAAAACTAAGATGACTAAGAAGATGTAGTTCATATGCTTTTTAGAGAATTGCTATTTCTATCATATAGACAAATCATACGAATAAAAGACATTTCCATAAGAATATAAGGTATTTCCAATTGCAGTGATACTGATATTTTTCTGTCTATAATTCTAGACAACTCATAATACTGAATTGAGTTTCTTTAGTTTTTTTTTTTATTTTCCTTTTGAATGGACATGATTATCGTAAATACCGATGAACTAAGTTATTATTATATTGGACGACGCTTATTCAACCATAAGCTATTATGGTTGAATAAGCTTATCGTAGCGTTATTATAAGCATCTAACAAAAGAAAAAATGTTCTTTCTAGAATTAGGAAAAAAACTGTAAATATGCAATTAACACTAAAGGTATTGCGTATACAAGGCTATAGGACAGGCATAGCTGAAGCCTCTTCTCGCTGTCGCTTCAGCTATGCCTGTCCTATAGCCTTGTTGCCCTTAAAACATTATGTCATTCATGTAGTATTCTTTAAAAGTTATTAGTGTAATTATTAGAATGTAGCTTGTCTATATATAGAGAGATAACCATGTGACATGGGACTTATGGGTATCAATGGTTTCACTGCATCACGATCATGAAGTCCTGCTATATACGCACACAGATTTAAATTCTCGGATTTAACTGAATCTTCTCTTTTCATTTTGCTGTTTTCATTTTTGTAATTTACAAAACCATTTCTGTAATGGATTCCTGATCCAATTTTTTTAGTGTTGTTTTAATGTTGTAATAGAGCGCGATATACTGTTTGTAAGTCCCCCCCCCCCCACACACACAGATAAATATAACTATTTAGTTCAGTATATAATATGTTTTTGGAAAGTATCTTGACCCGGATAGTGCTACTATTTGCATCTGTTATAACGAGAACATAAATAACCGACCAAATTTCCTATAAATACATCTCCATCCGTATTTAATAAATATCCAGTTACGGTAAATAATTCTCAAAGCGCCACCGTAGTTACAGCCGAAGAATCGACGTGTAATCCTGGCGGAATTCAAGTTTAACCCCCGGGAAGGGCACATGGCCCATAAACTTGGTTTACTGTCTCAAGAATTAATTAAGTTCGAGTAAACCTTTACCTTTATTATAGTTATAGTTCGAGTAGACCTTTATTGTGCAGATATCTGGGAGGACATTACGACACGGAGATGGAGTCGTAAGTAGAACTATAAAGTACTGTTTTCGAAGAGAATTCAAATTACTCATCTAGATGAAACATTATATTATTAATTTACAAAAAAAATAGTCTACAGGATGAAGCACTTAATATCTAATACGAGCACAAAGAGATGATGAACATATTATTGGAAAAGATCAAATAAAAGGAATCCTTGGTTTTTTAAAAGTGCCTCATCCTTTAATATAGCACTTCATCTCTTAAAAATAAAGTAGTTATTTTCAAAAAAAGTATGTGGTTGTTTCTTAGAAACAACATCCTTTCGTCAAGTACTCCATCTATTAGAAAGAAGCACTGTCGTTTTCAGCAAGTGCATTGTTCTCTAATAGAAATGGATCTCTTTAACCATTTTTCAAAAATATTATGTCCTCAGAGAGTGAAGCAGTCAATATGTTTGGTCAAGCATATCGTCATCATCTTTAGTCTCTCAAAATGCAATACTCAAAACAGGCAACGATAAAATTCTTTATTCGAAGTTATAGAAATAATGAATAGGTAATTTTTAAGTTATATTAATGATCATTTCTAAAGATCCAGTGTTTATTCATCTTTATCTTCATCTTTTGGAAGGAAGTACTTCATCTTTTCGGTAAATATTTCACCGTCATTCTGTATATACTAGGGGGGATAGCCCCCCCCCCCATGGCGCCTACGGCGCCCAATCTCCTGTGTTCCGGACTGGTAGGCTGGTTCTCCTTGAATTCTAATGACTTGAATTTTGAAGACCCGACACTCAGGATAGCCCCTGAGTTTCAAAAAACTTGACAAAAAACGTGAGACAGAAACGTTTCATAAAAAAGCTTATCATTTTATATCTATAGGGTATATATATATATATATATATATATATATATATATATATATATATATATATATATATATATATATATATATATATATTTATTTAAATTATTTAATACTACAATATTTGAATACCGTGATAAATATATAAAATTGCATTCATGTATTATGAAAAAAACGGGGTAGGATCATTCGGAAAGAAAGAAAGAAGGGTAAGAATTTTTCATCACAATAAAAAGATGTATTAGTAAATTTTGTAATTTGGAGATAATATATATCTCAGATATTTTCATGATTTTTGTAAGAACATCCGAAGGAATTTACTTCTCATGTGAGAAATATCGCGCTCAATAACGATAACGAAAAGACTTAAGCTATCAAATAATATTTCTTTCTCCACTGTCATAGACATTGTAACCGTGCAAGTAAAAATTTGACGTCTCTTTTACTTTATTTATTTATTAGGTTTTTTTTTATAACTTCATTTCTTTCTCCTTCCTTACTGCTGTCAGCATACATAATTCAAATAACTTCTTGCATAGTAAATCTTTTGTGCTTTGATCAAAAATATTACCAAGACTAAAGAGAAATTACTCTTTTCTGCATAAGATGTGGCAGACTTCCTCTGCGTTCAAACAGTTTCCGCATTTCAAGCACAAGCAACGGTGGAATAAAGATTACAAAATTAGATCGAATAGCTCTATAACATATTAGATAGGATGAAGGCATCGCTATTCTGAAAGCACATAAACGCAAACACAACGATCATTAGGAATTCTTCAGAATACAAAAAAAAATGAACTTCTACTGAATTATTCGTTGGTTCGATTGGTTTGAATGATTGGTTGGATTCAATCCACCCAATCATTCTCATCAAAAGACCAACAATATGATTAAAGGATGAAACAGCATATTACATTTGTTAACTGTTGTTCCGTTATAAAACTTTTTAAATAATAAAAATAGTAATCCTACTATGGATTCGAATTCAGTTTTCCATTTAAAGGGCAATTGCCATTCTTCAGACTGCTTCATGCGGGCATTCTCCACAACGGGAGGAAATACGTTTATACAATATTCTGAAATGATTATTATAGTAGTTTTTCCCTTGAGGTAAGATGACCAGTCATTACTAAATTTATTATGGTGTTGGCCTCAGAGCGAAGCTCTTTATTTCACAAGCAAAGAAAATTTGAACAAAAATCTCACAATGTGTGTAGGAATTCCTCATCTTTTTCAAATTCATAGGAGCAGAATCCATTTCCATGGCTTTATCAAACGTTTTACTAAACAGCCAACAGCTGGTGCTGTCACGTTTCTTTTCAGAGTCAATACATAGATTTTTTCTCGCTAGACTGAACCGTTTTTTTTTTATTAGAATGGGTCACTGTATTGCGATCTTCGCTGAATCTTTGTCGAATGTATTCCCTGAGATGTTCGTTATCGCTATTTCCTTGATGAATTTTGTGAAGTCAATGCCTAAATTGTCTCATTTAGGATGAACTTAGAGATTTCATTTTTATACGTCATATTATCGAATCAGTATCAGAAAATACACTAACGTTTGCTTGGAGTCTATGTTCAACTTTCTTTCTTATTATCTCAATTTCGTTCTTAAGACAATCAGCATTTTATGTTCCAAATGAATGCAAAATTACAGTCAACAAAATAGACTTGGAATATTAAACAATCAACTGAAAATAATACTAAGATACTCTCACGAAAAGTGTATGAGAAAAATACAAAATAAATAACTGACTTTACTACGTTGTGTTTTGTGTATTTTTAAATATATTCGAAACAAATTATTTTAATAATACATCATTCCGTTCATTACAGATGCGCTGAAATTTTCGTATGACCTTCATAGATTGGAATATTATAGGGAAATTGCCGTATCCGGAATCAAAATGCTGTCGTTTTTTTTTCTTTTCTTGTGATGTTGTGCAGATGAGAAATCCTATAGTCAAGAGCAAGTTCCCTAATGTACCCAGAGAATCCAAATCTGGAGTTTGTCCTCGTAACTTTGTTAATGCTATCGTTCACGCAGTAAGCCGATGATACTATGGTTACAGGCACAATGCTATGCTTATTAAAATAATTAATTTAAATTATACACAAGAACAAATGTATGGTTGTGTTGTATTGGATCGCACTATTCGGAATTGCAATCAAAATGACTAAGCTTTCAAGTCAGTCTATTATATTTGTTAATGGGATGTGTTCTCTGACTAGTTTAGTAGATGAAAATGGCGACCTTCGGAGAAGGAAAAGGGTCTCATCCTTTATGTTAACATGCATGCACGGAAACTGAATTAGTGAAATAAATATACCAGGCTTGACGTTGGTGAGGACAATACTCTTTGATGGTCTTCAGCTATAAAGAATTGGCTTCCTAACTTGGTTTTGTATTCAATATTATGGTCCCCTAAAACGGACAATCTATATATGATGGTAGCCTACACATTAGCGTAGGTCAATCTGCAGAAGTGCCCTGATTTAGAAAGGCAACATTTGAGGCCAGGTATGTTCGCAGTCACTTACCGATGTAAGACACTTTGATGGGCAATCCATATCCCATAAGACAATGCAAGTGACTACGATCTATTATATGATTAAGTATATCAGCCAAATATTCACTCTGAAGTAAATGTCTTATAATGAAATATCTAACATGCCCCGCTCATCTATAAAAGGAGCTAACAGGTGCAGTTGGAGAAGCCACCACAAGACACCCCCTCCATCCACTAATTTCTATCCATGTAACGGATGACGGTAACATAATTCTCCTCTTACATGATGAGAACGGAAGATTATTTCAATATTGACGCAGGAAGGAAATTTAAGTGATGTGTCGCTTGTGATGTGTAGCTGTTTTAATTCAATTAAAACAGCTAATGAGAATTACGAACAAATACTTGAGAATTATTTTTCCGTTGACAACCTAGAAGAATATTTCTCTTCACTGGCGTTTTTTTCCACATGATCCCTACTATTCATTGTAAAAAATGCAGCCTTTTTATTATAATTTTGGAGGGTAAAAATTTTTTTATTTTAAAATTTGCTGCCAAACTCATAACTCACGTAACCGCCCACAAAATAATAAATTCCCATAATAGATATTTAATGAAATAGAGGAATTCTGTAGATTTGCTCTAAATGCAAAGCAAGAAAGGTCTATTAAAATTGTAAGACAAAACACCTCAGCAATATTTTTTGTATTATTTTTGGAAGAAGGAATCCTACTAATTGAAAACGTCTGGTGAGAATGTGAAAAATTAGCATTGAGCTACTGTGACGCTGATATTATAAGATAAATTAAACACCTTCATCATTCTTGAAGTTTAGACACACTTTAATTAAAGAAAATAAATTTCCTGACGTCCTGCATGAAGTATAAGAAAGCTGTGTAGTGAATAACACGTTCAAAACACTAAACATATTTCAGTCCTTATGTTTAGTAACGTATACAGTTAAAACAAAATAATAATACGTATAAGCAGACGTTTCATTTTTGTGATATATTCAAAAGTGAAAGTTAGCAAATTATTTTAAAAATACGTGTACGGAGGTTGAAAAATGACATAATATTCTTTATCTTAGTTCTGTAATCAAAGTCGGTATTTTTATAGAATAATGACTTCATAGACAATAAAATATTTCGCTACTACAACTGGCTATAAACCAGAATGAAGAGATTGAGTACTTGTTACAAACATGCTAGCGAAATAGAGGAGGAGATAAACGATCACAGGCGAACTATCTGGGAAAAACAGATGTTGCTCTGATATCGTTAGTATAAAATGGGAGAACGTAAAAAGTTCTCAATGTTTCGTAAGTATTATAGGAGATAATACAGATGCGGATGGAAAGTGCATAGAATCCTGAAATTGATAGAACAGAATCGAATTTTTACTGAATTTACTATGCAATTGTATTAGAAGAAACGTCCAACTTAGCCAGCAATTGTTAAAAAAATGGGGAGGAGGGGGAGGGAGGAAGAGAGAAAACGGAGAAAATGTAACCACATTCCTAGTATCTTGTGCATATGAACTGAATCCAAAATATTTTGGCGTTTTGATAGTTCGAAAACTGATGTAATTTCTCTTCTGAGGAATAAGGTGAGAAGGAATGTCAAGGACAACGCTGTTGTAAGAAGAGTGCTTGTCTTCAACTGGGGAATTTCTTGCCACTGAATAATGTACGGGTACGGTCTTTCCATCTCGGATCCAGAACGCGGGAATAAAATTGTTTTTTAATAACTGCTCATTTCATTTGCTATTTAAGGTAGTCATTTAATTAAGGAAACGAATCAAACAAGGAGTTAGTACCAAATGTAATTTGTTAACGGTTTTTTTTTGTTTTGTTTTGTTTTGTTTATAGCGAAATTGACTTTTAGAATTCTTTCATCAAATGTAATACTTAGACATTTAACCACCTTACCGGCCATTATGGATCAAATACGCATCCTCATACGCTTCGTAGCCATCATATATTTCAATGTAATATCAATGGTATTACAATTTTAATATGCATTTCGCATCCATGATAACCTTAATGTCTATAGACGTCTTGGCCGGTAGCGTGGTTAATGGAAGATTAATCTAAAATTAAAAGAAAAAAAATAATCCTCAGCAGATATTTCCTGTTCCTTTCATCTCCAACTGGCTTCATATTAAGCATATTTCACCTAGAGTGTAAAAATATCCCCTCTACTATTTGTATCTGTAAAAGTTGAAAACCGTGGTCATTACCCATCCGCAAGAAGGTTTCATGTCCTCCATCCTCCCCGACGCTAAACGCGTCACCAAGAATGAGAAGAAGATCTTAATTATGTAAAGAATATTTATTAATGCTTTGTTCCAAAACTTCAAAGAATTATTCTCAACATAGAATCTGCCTCTAAAAATCTTGTTTATATCATTTAACAAATATGAAATAAAATGCCAATCTCTCACAACTAACAACAGGGGCAAATTCTGGTCTTGAAATTCACGCTAGCTCTTGTTATCATTCAGGGAGTAAGAGGTGTGATTGAAGTCTGATTAGCGGAATAATGAATTACTGACCGTTTCAAACTATATATTTAGAAATTTATGTGCATTTCATTATACAAATACAACATTTATTTTTCAAATAATATTCTATCTTTTTCAATTTAGCTACTTGAATACAAATTCTACCCCACGGTTCTTTATGAATTGGTCAATAGCATCGTCATAAAAAGTTAGTTGTAACTTAATTTTCCCAAGCAACACGCACACTTGTAAAGGCTGGCTGAAGCTCACTGGCTAGAGCTACTTTCACTATGTATGGTCTGTGTTTAAGACGACGTGAAAGGAGCGGAAATGACTATGCGCGCGCATGAAATTCACAGTGCTGCTGCGAGGATCTTGTTCGGTTGAATTGACGAGCAAGTATCGGCCTTCGATATACACAACGCAAAGCTCAATTATTGCCGCGCAAGCTTCAGACGTTCTGTCTACAAAAATAAATGCATGCATTTATTAACAAATAAATATTACTTCTTTCTCAATTAATGAGCTTGCGCAGCAAGCATAGCAAGCATGGAGAATTCGCCCCCGACTAACAATCAACCAACTGATATGATGAGTCTGCAGTACTTGTGAAGACGAAAGAAACAGTTTATACTGTTGCAATTCCTGCGATAATATTGGTCTAACTAATTATGTAAAACGATGCAGATACTGAGGTGATAAAATTAAAAAAAAAACATTTAAAGAAATGTTGGAAACGAAAGTCTTTTTTTTGCTTGTGTAAAAATTCCTCAAATATGTTTAAGAAATGTTATGAAAGACACGCTGTCCTTCAGTACATTATGCTTGATGTACTGCAGGACAGCGTGTAGCAACAAAGACAAAGACTGCGGTCTGTATGAGGTCATCCACCATTAATTTCCAAAATGGTATGAGTATATTCTATGAAATACGATACCAGGAACGAATTTCTGATCCCAGCAGCTTAGTCATTGTCATCGTTTGCAATGCAAAATTTAAAAGGGGAATTATCCTTAAATCAATGCTACCGTGGAGCAATTTTAATAATTTTACAAGTTATCCATCGTAATATAATATAATATATATATATATATATATATATATACACACACACACACACACACACACACAATTTCGTCACATTTAAGCTTATTTTAGTCTTTTAAAAATTATCACTAAAATTTAGTTAATTCAGCTTTACGAATTTTTATCTTTAGAAATAAAATCAGTTTGAGCAATTATTATTATTATTATCATTATTACATAATAATGTCGTAACGTGGTTGAAATTGGACAATGCAGATAAGCTATAGTTATTGCTTCATTCGGCGTTTTTAGGGTTTTAGGGTTTCAGGATTTTAAAGATAATCCTGAAATTTTATTTTTAAAATCTGATTTAATGAAAGAAGCAGAAATTTCTGTAAAGAGAATATTAGACATATGTCTTGAGAGTGTGTAGGTCTGACAACATATACCTACAGTAGGACTTAATGGAACATTTTCTTTATGTAGCTTGGGAAGACCGTAAATTCGGGGAGGTAAACAAACTTTTTTTTGTTTATGGTTTTTTTCATCCAAGGAATGAACTTCATTCAGGAGATTATGGAATTTGTTGATTTCAGTTGGGTCTCTAGAAATGCATCTATAATGTTCATCTTCCACCATCTGAAACATTTTATATTCCTCAAAGTGATAATAGCAGAGGATAAAGGATTAAAATGTGTTGCAGACATAGAAAATGGAATAATTCAGTGCATTACTTTTTATCTGGTAGTCATTATAAGTTTCAAATTGCTCGAAAGGAATTTCATGGGAAGATATTTTCAGTGGCTTATACTCCTGCTAAAGGAGGACTTCTTTATGCTGTTTCTGGACCATCACTGTATAATGATTCTCAGGTAAAGCATTTGTTTTCAATATTACTAATCAAGAACTGCTTGGGATCTTTGCTCCAAAAGATGGAACTTTCTCACGACCACGCGACATTGCAGTCACTCAAAATGGAGATAAAGTGTTTATATCTGAAACAGGACCCAACAAAGTCTGGAAGTTTATAAGAGAATATCTCAAGTCTATGAAAAAGTTTCTTACTGGAATTCCTCCATCATCTGAAAGCAGTCCGGAGATCCTCTTCGTAAAGAACTATCCTTGATTTCAGAATTAAAACAGCCAAATATATCCCGTACTCTTGAAAAGGCATCTGTGATTTTCAGTACAGAAAGTTCTAATAACTTTAGTACATCAATTATTAGTATGGCACTTCTAGCATTACCAGTTCTCATTATGATTCTTTGTAGTAATTCGCCTTAAAAACGGGGTAAATTCCAGCAGGTAAATTCTGGAATTTACCCCCTTGTGTTCCAGGAGTTCGATATCCACCAAGCTAGCCTAAAAGGCTGGCTTGGTGGATATCGAACTCCTGGAACACAAGAGAAATTCAACCTTGGTAGTTTGCTGAATCCACACAAAGGATTTGATAGAGTTTCTTGAAGAAAGAGATGGGAAAGCAGATGATGGTAGTGATTCAGATGTCGAAGAATTTAATGCCGTAACTCGAGAAGCATAAAGAGAGTTAGTTATTTGGAAAGAATTTATTCACAAACTTTTTTGTTTACATCAAAATTATATATAAATGAAAAATTGCCGATTATAGCAGATTATACAATAAAGTTACAAATTGTTTTTCTTTCCTGAAAAAATAATTATTATTATTTTTATTATTATTACAAGATGCCGCTAGGGAAATAGGAGCTCATTGAAAGAGGTCACGTATCACTCACACCACCCGGCATACCTCCTCTTGGATTCATTCATACTATTTACACTCTCAGCCGCTAGAGGCATCCCATTCGCATAACGCTTTGCTCTGCGAGAGAAAAATCTAGCTCTAACACCTTCCTTGACTGCAGTCATTCTGGATGTCCATGAAATTTTATCTATTGTTGTCATATGACTCTTTGTAGGTCTATCATATCCTTCCTCTTTCTCCTATAAACTGATGACTGTAGTCCAGAAATTCTTCCTCCAGTCAACAATCCAAAGTGTCGTTATCATCTTTAGCACTGTCATTTGCACTCTCTCCAATGTAATTGCATATACTCGGAAACCAAGACGTCTGTGCACAAGTGTGTGCACAGTCGTCCAGATGAGGTGTTATCAAAGCTTCGTAAAATAGGCAAAAACCGTTTTCCTCATCCATACACCTCAATATTTATTTCAGCAGTCCAATTTCCTCTGAGTTTTATTTGCAGTCATTGCTATATGGCCCTGAACTCGAACTTCCTATCTACTACATTTCCAAGACCAGATTAATCTCTTCTAGCATAATCCTGCTAATATGATACGGCATTGGATATTTCTTTACAGCAAAGTACATCATTTAACATTTATTAACATTGAAATGATAGAAAAGGTTCGCATGGCCCCAGTGCTAGTTATTTCAACCAATATAAAATTGTTATATTTCCGTCGCATTTCTGATTACCCAGCCAATCATTGTATCATCAGTAGTTTCCTATGTTATACTGTTTCTTAAAGAATTAGAACTAATTAGAAAATTAAATAAACAATTCTATTTCGATATCCATATCGGAAGGTTAACATTTGGGATTTCTGCATTTAATTCATCCTACTCATCAAGTACCTCATTTTTTTTTCAATTGCAGGAATCAAAGAATATTACAGAAATCAGAGCCAAGTAAAGTGCAGTGAAACTCGTTAGAAACACAATCTATGAGTCATCTAACATGCGAAAATAGTAAACCTTTATGACGAGCGTTCAAAAAAGAAGATTGCATACTTTGGGTTGGAAAAAAATTCTAATAAATCAAATGTGAATTAGTTGTTACTGATTAAATTACGCACTTCGAAGTGGAGGTGGGGTCGTAACGATTACATTGACCCAATTATAGGTGGAAAAGTATCAACATCTAATTGCTGTACTTCAAACGTATAAAACAATTAATACCTGAAATGGCCATAGGTCGTAAGAAATCCGTGGCATTTTCAGACTAGAATATGCTTCTCTAGTGGTGTGAATCAATAAAAATATCCAAATTAACACGGATAAACTGTTAGCGTCATTGGCGCGTGTTCTTAGAGTCAACACATCTTGATGAGGCTGGATAAATCTTCGATGTTTACCTTCGAAAACGACAACCTCGTCTTCGCATTCACAATCAAGATTCTAGAATTACTGAAAAAGACAGCCTATTTGCAAATGAGCAAATTTAAATGCATAAAAAAGTGTTCTCTTCCTTTTAAGTAGTTGGTTAGTTGTTTTAAACTCTATTTTAACAAACATAATAATATCCATTATTTATGATGAAAACACAAGCCTGCTCCAAGTTTGTATGTTGTTCTATGGCTACGCAACTAACTGATGAGGCAAAAGGTGTAAATGCACGTGAATAAATGCTGCATTTTCTAATACTAATGTTTTTGTGAAGTGGTTATCATTACTGAAAGCACGAAGGGAAATGATAAACTTAAGTATTTTTTCTTCAGTGCTTATTAGAAAAGTAAAGAAAGTTACAAATATGCTTATGTATTAATCGTGGCTCTTTACAGGTTTAACTGTTTTTTAACCTCGGAAATACTTGTTTCATTAAGCATTTATTAGCCCTATATATTTATTCTTCTTTTTTGTTTTCTGTTTGCATTTTTTTAATTTTTACAATAAAAAGCAACATACGTATGCAATGGGAAAGCGATCAGTGATGTATTACCAGAGGATGAGGAGGAGTCCGCCAACTCCAAGAAAACTTGTAACACTTTTCTAGTATTAGTTTTCATTTCACACTATTTGTTTCTGTCTGATTGAAACTCTGCGAGAAACTTGGATATCTAGAAAGAAAACGCATTGGTTTTATCTTTTATAATCAGATAAGTGCACGGCTTTTTATATCAGGAATCTGCAGGCGACACTAACGACATGAGATGTTTGTCGCTTTATATCATCTCTTCCTTACACCCGTTAGAGAAAGGAAATGCGGGAGTTAATTGGATACTCAGTTCGTATTTCGTCATCTTGCGGTCTTCTGGTAGGCGAACTGCTACACTTATACTGAAAAGCAATTAAAGGACATATTGACCTTTCCGAAAGGCTCTCGCTCTGCCGGACTCATCTCAGCAATAATAAATCTAACACTTGAGAACGGAAAGCGAACGTGCAAACGGGATGCCATTTGCTTCAACATAAGGCACGCACTCATAGTATCTGTCTGATCAGAGGGCTGATTAGCCGAAACACTAAAAAAGATGCTGGGCGAAGGAGATGATATTTCCCCGAATTTTATGGTCTGTTTGAATTATTCGAATTATTTGGATTTAACAGAAAATGGTGCATGCAGCTAAAGTGCACGAATTTTTCAGGTCTAGCTCTCGAATGTCTTTACATTCATTTAATATGATTTCTGTCAAATTAATATTTTCCATGTTCAGTTTATTTCGAGGTTTATTTTGCTTGTAAAACATTTCAGGATAACTTATATTACCTTTTTACTAATTTTTCAAAAATATAACAGGAAGGT
Organism: Typopeltis vanoorti; assembly: GCF_054136105.1. Classification (NCBI taxonomy): domain Eukaryota; kingdom Metazoa; phylum Arthropoda; class Arachnida; order Uropygi; family Thelyphonidae; genus Typopeltis; species Typopeltis vanoorti. Next base: position 33,291,097 of record NC_143566.1, on the reverse strand, counting down.
TGTTTATTACAGACAATAAATTATATAATTCATAGAAAGAAAGAAAGATAGATATATCCATGTTCATAATGTCCAAATCAACTTTGTTTCAACTAGATACATGGCACTAGTTAAAAGGCTTAGCTTGTTTTATGTTCTTGGTTTCCGATTAGAACTATGTGCATTATTTTATTGTTTAAATATTTGTTGTTTTCTTACACCCTTTCTTATTTTGTTTTCTGTCTGCTGCTCCTCTCTTTCAGCTTTTTTGTGTTCCTGTTTTTATTTATCTTGCCTGTTCACTTCTGTTCTTTCTGCTCCTGTCCTAAAATCTTTCCCCCGTAGTTCATTCCTTTTTGAATTTTATGTTTCTTATATGCAGCTAGCGATATTCCTAAAACAAAGTAACAGTCTTCCCAGTAAGAACTGTTTTTATACGACCGTCAACCGTTACGATAATAACGTGTAAATATTGCTGCAAATTTAGACCCAAACTCTTTGTTAAGCGATACTGGTAACATAAGGAGAGAAAGCGTCGTTTTTTTTTCCTTCTTTCTCTCCCAATTTGTTTCAAGGCGTGTTAAAAAGGATTTATTTTCTGTTTAGTAGCCATTAATATTTCTCGGTACATTGTAACGTGTGAGAGAACTCTCAGATGCTTGTTTTATGCCTGCATGTAAGAAGAGAAATGTTAGCTATCTTAAATAAATTTAGAAATAATCACCAATTACGTATACCAGCACTTAGAGACATAGAGATTTAATTAATTACAATTTAAATCAGAAATAAAATGAACAATCATGTACATCCGTAAGAGGAGTGATGGTATCATAACGGATGATGAAATTCATCTCTCACCTAAGACAATCGCAAACATCTACGACCACGCCGCGATTCTAAACCGTTTTGACGGAGAACCGATGAGATAACCACACGGCCAATCAAGCCGCTTTGAGACTTCTTTTAGATCCCTAACTCATGCACTAAAAACGATAAATTTCTTTTTTAATAGGGTTTTAATCGGTTTGGCCTATTTTGCCACAAGATCGGCACTTGTGTCTTTATTAAGACCCAAACTCTCTTCCCCGATAACGCCAAATTTAGAATTTTTCTACAGAAGTATTACAATCAGCAATGACGAACGGAAATAACTATGTACCTGCCCAAATTACCACCAATAACCCTATTCTCATATGTTTGATCTCTTTTTAACCAGTTGTCCTTCTAGATAAATCGTATGGGTTACCAACTCAGATCTCAATCTTGTGCGCGTTTCCTCTCCAGCCAGTTTCAAATGCTTATCATTTGGCATTACAAATACGTAGAACTTTCTGCTTATCTTCTACTCTTTCTATCCATGGTCACACTAGAACTTAAAAACGAGAGTGCCTATGATGAATTGATCGCAAAATATTCACCTAATCAAGTCAAGATTGCGAACTCAGCTAACCTCTCGAATATCATTAAGGTGCATTTGATTAATTTCTTAATTACACGTCGCAATGAAGCAAAAATACCATAAGACATTTTGCTGTTCTAAATAATAGTTATGTTTTCCTTTAGCATAGCCGATCTAACTTTATTAAATTTGTGTAAAAGTATGGGAGAACATTGGAAATTGAAAAAGAACTGACTGATGGTGTCATAAAACGAACTCTTTTGATAAAATTGTTCACACTTTATGTATCTAATTTTAGACTTAAATATTAACATTAAGCCTATTTTTTGAAACATATGAACATTCAACCTTAAAATGAAGTAAGAAACAAAATGCACAAAAATATGTGAAAATGGTAAGATTCTCAGTAGTACCCCATCAACCACATCGAAAAATGCGTTGATAGAGATTGAGATTCTTTAGTGCTGGCTTTCAAAACTACAATATCTGTGTCATCATTTTAATCTTATTTAATCACTAATCATGCTAAACTAACCTATTAAATATATAAACAAAATATCAATACCACAATCATTAATGATTCATTAATTAATTATCAAAATCAAGTTTTTTTTCGTGAGAAATTAAATTAATCTTTCACCTAAAGACGCTCATTGATAGCCACGCCCATTTGGCGGAATCCGAAATAGCAGTTTATATTAGTTGAAGAGAGGATACGCTAACTCTTGGACTGACCACCCCAGAAAATTTAATATATAAATAGGTAGTGTGGAATAATGTCACACAGATTTTATACATTTCCGTATTTTTATCATTCTGAAGCATGTATATTGGAGAGAGAGAGAGAATGCCACTGTCAGGTACTCGTGCCAAAAATGTGTTAAATGGCTCCACCACAGCAAAAATCATCTGTCTTAAAAACTTGATAAATATTGGAAAAATGGACTGCAGTTGATATTTAATGTTTAAATAGTCTTCTAAATCTGTTATGTGATTAAATTACTACCTTTTATTGAGGAAGAAATCCAATCTGTGAAGTATTTAACCACTATATGAGAGATGACCTCATACTTTTGCCATACAGTGTATGTGGGTTACAGTGTTCTATAAAATACGTAACTATTTTAGACTAGTTTCTTCGTATCTGTTTCCGCCCTACACTTAATATTTAAGCAACGGGAAAAGGAACTGCTAGCATTTCGCCATTCAACAGTTGTGTCTTTGAATGGTTGCTTTCTTAACCCTCCAAGAGGTACGGCATATTTCACTAATACACTGCACTTACTATTGCAATTTATTAAATTTCTGGTTCTGGTTGTCGATATCAGTGTAAGAAAACATTTCCAATAAGCCAATGTCATACCCAGAAAATATATTCCATGAAATACTTAAGAAGCTTCCTTCAATAATATGTTTGTCGTTTGTACTTGCATGAATCATACTTATCTTTAGCATTCGCCAAGAGATTAAAAGCCATCCATTTGTAATATTTTTCAAGTGTTTCCACGTTTAGCTTTCCCTCCTTCTCTTAATACTTTTTCCAACTTTCATCATGCCACTCGGAGATATTTCCAGCCTTTGTTATGCCGTAAAAATCTATATTCGTCTCTAAAGGTTACAAGTTCAAAGCAGCCGTTAAATAAATGCATGGGTCCGTGGAAGAAATGAAAGTTGCAGAGAAGATCAATGCGGAAGATGAATACTTTCTATTTACTGATCGCACGGAAAAACAAAGAAGCAGGAGCGAATTCTCCATGCTTTCTATGCTTGCTGCGCAAGCTCATTACTTTTTTTTTTTTATGTTTGGTCCATATACAGGAGGTTGACTGGTCAACCTATAGTACGTTAGTACCGTATATGGGTGATGGGTTCTGAAAGGAGAAACTTGTTTACATTTGATTTGAACGTCTGTATATTGTATTCCTTGGGAAATACGTCAGGGGGAAGACTGTTCCATAATACTGCAGTAGCAGGGATGAATGAGGAGGAGAAGAAACTTGTTCTGTGGGTTTCCAGGTGTACTGTAAAAGGATGTTGGGCGGCAGCTGTACGTGTTCCAATGGGCTTGGTACAGGGTGGGGAATTATTGATGCTGTTTCAGATTAACCTTTCCCGTGAAAGTATTTATAAAATATACAGATTGCAGAGACCAAGCGTCTATGTGAAAGTGGGGAGAGTGAGTTGGTGAGGGATGAGTCATTTATTAGTCTAATTGCTCTCCTCGGTATTGAGTATCCTCTGTATTCAGTAAAGCATTTTGAGGGACTGTTTGGAGACTCACACCAGATGTGAGAGCAGTATTCGAGAGCTGGGAGGATTTGTGATTTGTATAGTGTTAACAGCTGTTTAGGGGTGAAGTAGTATCTTGAGCGAAAGAGGAAACCCAGTTTTTTGGAAGCTGAGGATGCAATGGTTGTGATGTGTTTATGCCAGGAGAGGCTTGATGTCAAGGTAATTCCGAGAAGAGAAATTTTGTCTTGTCTGTGAATTTGAGTGTTATCGAAGACAATGCTGGGGGAAAATGGTTCTTTTATTGTGAGAAATAAGAGAGAACTGGGTTTTACTAGCGTTGAAATTGACAAAGTTGTCTGAGCCCCATCGGAGGATGGCTTGGAGGTCAGAATTAAGGGCAGTGGTGGTTGATGTTCTGTGAGATGAAGTGAGTTGTGTAGGGTAGGGTTTGACAAACGAAAGGGAGGAATGTAGTGTGCTGTCATCAGCAAAACTGTGTATTGGGTTAGAGGTCAACTGAAGTAGGTCATTGACATATAGAAGGAAGAGGGTCGGTGAGAGAACTGAGCCTTGAGGGACTCCGGCATTAGTTGGATGGTGAGAGGATAGGGAGCCGTCTACCATCACACATAATGTGCGTCCAGACAGGAAGCTGGCAATCCATCTGCAGAAGTCCTGAGGCAGTCCAAATGATGGGAGTTTGCATAGCAAGCCTTTGTACCAGACTCGGTCAAAGGCTTTGGAGATATCAAGTGCAACTACTTGGGATTCGCCGAATTTCTCCATAGCGTTCGTCCAGTGATGGGTGATGTATGAGAGTAGATCTCCTGTTGAACGGCTTTGGCGGAATCCGTACTGGTGGTCGCTTAATAGCCAGGTACCTTCAAGGTAGATTAGGATTTGGGAGTTGATGATTTTCTCCTTTATTTTAGATAGGACTGAAGTGAGTGAGATAGGACGGTAGTTAGATGGCAATGATTTGTCACCCTTTTTAGGAATGGGTTGAATATAGGCTAGTTTCCAGGTACACACTCTCTTACTCCAATATCGGTTGAGTAAGAGAGTGTGTACAGGTGACATAGGATAGGAGTCAGTTCCGATGCACAGACCTTCAGAATAATTGGGGGAATTCTGTCTGGGCCAGGAGACTTTTTTGTGTCTAATTTAGACAACAGGTTTGTGATGTCTTTTTGGCAAAAGGATATAGGGGCATTGTATGTTGGGCAGTTGGAATGACTGGAGGGCATTTCCCATTGTCAGTTATGTGTGCATTTGAGGCAAAGTGTGATGCCAGGAGGTTAGCTTTTTTTATGGGTGATGTTGCAAATGTGCCATCTGGGTATGATAGAGGTGGGAATAGTGTAGGGCAAAAGTTACAGCCAATTGCCTTGGCAAGGGACCAAAAGGCACAGCTTCCGTTTGGACAGGCTGCAAGCTTCCTGCTTTTGCCCGTTCAAAATCTGTTTTGGAAGTATTAATAGTTTTCTTGCATTTGTTTCGGGCTTCAGTTTATGCATTGTATGAGGACGGGGTTCTTGATTTGAGCCAGTTGTGGTATGCCCGATATTTTTAATTTGTACTGCCTTGGCACATTTTTTGGAGAACCAGGGTTTAGTTAGGGGGACGCCAGGTCTGAGTAGTATGGGTAATATATGCTTTCATGCCAGCGAGGATCACTTTGGTGATGCGTTCGGTGCATATGTCTGGACTGGAAGACCGGAAACAATAGTCTAACAATGGGAATGAAGCATAGTAGTCTCGGAAACTGTCCCATTTGGCACTGTTATAATGCCAAACTACTCTTGTGTGGGAGTAACTGCGCATGCGTTGTTGAATGTGGGAGGAGATAAGCACTAAATTTTGGTCAGAATTACCCAGGAAACTTACTACATTCACTGCATATTTGGAGGGGTCATTAGTAAGGAAGAGGTCTAGGGTATTTGGGGAGTGGTTTGGGTTATCTGGTATTCTGGTCGGTTTTTGAACAATTTGTGTGAGGTCATTAGTGACTGCAAATGTTTCAGCATCTCTGCCTGCATGATCTATGACTGGAAGAGGAAAGCCAATTGATGTTATGGACGTTGAAATCACCCAGGAGGATGACTTCGCTGTTTGGGGAGTGGGACTGGCGAAAATCAACTTTTAAGGAGAGAAACTGAAAGAGCTCTGAGCGATTGGTGGTGTTAGGAGGGCGATAGAGACAGCAGTTGAATTTGACTGAGTGGGGGAGGGATATCTTCAGCCAAATAAGGTCCAAGTCGGGCGATTCTAAGTGTATAGTTAGGAAGGTTGAGATGAATAGTGCTGGGGGGGAGGTGAGATTTGAGTTTCGGTTAAAAAGAGTAGGTGGGGTTTGGTGGACTGTAGGCGGTAGTGGATGCTTTTGAGGCCACGAATGTTGGCGAAGTGTATATGCAAGGTTCTGTAAGGCATGGATTTAACCCCAAGGGTCCTGCACATTTCCTATGCGGTGACTGCATGCTGGTGTTCTTGGTGGCTACTGGCGTCACTTGGTTTTTGTACTAGTTTGGATTGTTTGTAGTCTATTACCCAACTGTCCTCTCCATTTTGGAATGTTTCTTCTAGTTGTCTTCGGAGTTGGAGTCTTTGTTCTCTCTGGGCAATGTTAAATCAGGTCGAGCACGTAATAGCGATACATCTCACGTAGTACTTGAGAGAGAAGTAATATTTATCGGTTAATAAATGCACGCATTTATAAAGATTCCATTTATGCTTTTTTTTTGTAGACAGAGGACGTCTCAAGCTTGCGCGGCAATAATTGAGCTTTGCGTTGTATCGAAGGCCGATGCTTGCTCGTCTAGTCAAAGCTAATTTGGCTTGCTCAGTTGTGTGAGCTTCCAGGTCCTCGCTACAGCACTGATTTCATGCGCGTGCATAGCCATTTCCGCTCCCTTCACGATGTCTTAAACACAGGCCAAACGCAGTGAAAGTAGCTCTAGCCAGTGAGCTTCATCCAGCCTTTACAAGTGTGCGTGTTGCTTAGGAAAATTAAGTTACAACCAACTTTTTTTATGACGATGCTATTGACCAGTTCATAAAGAAGAACCGTAGGGTAGAATTTGTATTCAAGTAGCTAAATTGAAAAAGATAGAATATCATTTGTAAAATAAATGTTGTATTTGTATAATGAAATATACATACATTTCTAAATATATAGTTTTAAATGGTCAGTAATTCATTATTCCACTAATCAGACTTCAATCACACCTCTTTCTCCCTGAATGATAACAAGAGCAAGCATGAATTTCAAGACCAGCATTTTCCCCTGCAAAGAAGAGTACTTCCGGCAACACTATCTCTACTACATGAACAATTTTTTGTTGGTTTGTTTGTTTTCCATCGTTATCAGTTTTACGTAATTCCGTGGGTGGATATTTAATTTCAATTCTATCCTCAAGAAAATCAGTTTGTAGTCATCATACTAAGCAATGAACAAAAAAATAGTAATATGAATAACTAAGAAGACGTAATAAAATTTATTCTTTATTTATGTCTTCTTAAATTGAATTCAGGAATCATGCAACGGATATCACAACTCATCACAACCCGACTCCTTTTATACATAACGTGCACTAAATTTTTTAAATGGTCAACATGATTCTGTCAGGCAATAGTATTATTCTGGCGTTCCGTTCAAATATATTTGATACTGAAAACAAACACGCTGTACGATATGGGTAAAACAAACGTTATATTTTACAAGAGATGCAGGAAAGGTTACAAATTAATTACAGTTTCTAACGATTCCTCGGTCTAAGTTAAGGGGGATAGTAAATCCCGTATTATTTTACAGCCGGGTACGAAACTCGGAGATCGAAATCCTCTGTCTCTTTAAATAAAAGCATTTCATACCCAAATAGAAAACCTAGACAACTTCAAACTTCAGCTTACCAAGATTATTAAAATATAATGACAATATTAAAAGACAGACTCTGTCTAAGAGACCGTGTATCACTATTTTCCTTTTACCAGTGTTCGCATGCGTTTCACTCTTTCGAAAATTATGAGTTCTTGGTAGAATCCAAAAAACCCTCAACTGACAGCACTCTTAAGTTCGAGAATTATATTCTTCATAACTGCACTCTTATTAGTTTGAAACAAGGCAACTTCTTTGCCTTAGGTTTATTCTGATAAACTTTCTGCTAAAATTCGAGACATTCATGTTTCCTTTGTTTGGTTTGATAAGGGATGACGAATATCTAATAATATTCATATTATATTTTACTGAGGTGCTTGATAAATATAATAGCACAGATGATTTCTTGTGCGTGCTTGAGGTAGTCTAAGAATATATGGGTCAAATAATAGTTTCGGTAAAATGCCGCCTAAAACGACAGAACCTTATACTGTTCAGTTGATGATGAGCTGAGCGAGTTGATTTCATAAAGGAAAAAAAAATCATCTAACGCCTTTTTATTCCCGTATGCGGGGAGTAGGCGAGGCCATTTAGCCCTATCTAACTTTTGGAGACTGAGTGGGCAGTTCAATCTCCACTGGTACCAATCAGAGATAGATGACCCAAGGCTATCACTAATTAAGCGGTACACAGTGAAGAGAGACGGCTGAAATGTGCCGCCATCTCGTGGTCCCTAACCTTAACACAATATATTTAATGTCTGAAATAATGTGGGTTCTACGGTCGATTTTCTCGAGTTTACGGGACGAAAAACCCGAGTTTCCGGGAGGAAAAACCCGCTTGCCCGTGCCAGAGATCGACTAACTCGGGAACCGGTCGACAAAAGGCTTAGAAAAATTTCCTCTAGTCGCCGACTAGACTCGAAACCAAGTCTTCCTTCGTGCGGCCAAGCGCCGTGGTGTGTAAACGCCACATCCACTGAGCTACACAGGCTCGTGTAGCTCAGTTCATAAAGAAATTATAATATATTTATTCCTTATGGAAACCAGTCAAAGAACACACATGATCAAAATACATAATATATAGTTGTTTCATAGCCATAGTTCCAAGCAGCAATGCGCAATACAGACTTAGTTGTAGATAGATCTAGATAAAGGATCTCCATACACATCTGACAAGGTATTGTGGGCAATAATTGATTCTCGCGAGAGCCTAATCGGGATATTAGCGAAGAATCATAAAAATGGGGAATTCTCTTAATAGTCAGGATAGTGATCACACACCATGCAACAAACGTCATTACAACAAATAAATTATCAGAAATTGTAGGTAAAATCTTTTCCTATCATCTCATTCGAGATCCAGAATTTATTATTTTCCATTCATAGCAAAACGAAATTATTGCAATATATAATTTCGAAACATTTTTTTTAAAAAATTTGTCCCTGAAAATTATTAGAATGAAATTAAAATTCAGGTGACCAAAAGTGTAACAGAGAAGATTCAAACAAGCAGCGAATCCATAAGAATCAGAGTTATCCTTTCGAATACTTTTACCCAAAATTACAGTATATTTTTTTTTTTTAATATGAGAAATTTTTACCTGAAAAAACTAAAATTTCCTTAAATGTCGTCAAACGAGAGTGGAGTCATCACTACACGGAAAGGAAAAATAAATTCAATAGGTACTTGTGGATATTATTCGAAACGCACCTAAAAAATAATTGATATATATAAAAAAAGAAAGAGAATGAGAAAATAAATAAAGAAAAACTCAATGTATATAAGAGATGCCTCAAACAGTTGTGATTATTAAAATAGCCTCCGTAGCTCAGTCGGTATAGACAAAGCTTTTTGGTCGGAAAGACCTGGGTTCGATTCCCGTCCAAGATGTGAGGAATCTTAATCTGGTTTCTTTTCACTAAAGGTGAGTTAGCTGGTCTCATAAGGAGGTGAGAGAATTTTTCACCCGGAAACTGGTTTTTCGTCTCCAGAACAGGAAAACCTGACCTGTGAACACACACACATCTATAGTCACAAAAATATTTTCCCCCTCCCCCCAACGTCATACTCTGCGACAAGTTGTGTTTCCCACAGTCGCATAAACTTAGCGGATCCTGCATTAATCGGGATAAAATCGCTATAAAGAGTAAGAAGAATAAAAAAATGTGGAAAAATAGAAATAAAGCTTTGCAGAATTAAAGAATCAATTAAACTCCATTGTCATCGATTTTTTTAGAAAACTAGCGCGTAAAAAACGCGTAAACCTAAAAAGTTAAAAAGGAAAAGAAATAAAAACAATGAAACTAAAAATGGTTACGCGGACACAATTGTTTTCAAGAAAGAAGATAAAATTACTCAATTAAGATAAAATGAACGAACAAACAAACTTAGCTATCTTATCTTTCTAGAAGTAAAAAAAATTATGGATATTATTTCTGGGAAAACTCCCTCTTAACAAACTATAATATTTACGGCTATTTTGCCCGTTTCTGTTTAGGAGTGCCCCTGTTTAAATGTCATTGGCTTTTTTACTCACGGATTCTTAGGGCACTGTAGATATATATTTACCAATAAATATATGTAGCATAAAGGAAGAGAAATTTACACATACCTTTTTCTGGGTGTTGAAGGGGGGGGGGGGGTAGGCAATGTGGGAGAATTAAATAGAAATGGAAAAAACCCGTTTTTTTTTTAATAATATATATATACATATATATTATATTATTAGGGATGGGCGGAGCGTTTTTTAATATTTATATAGGGTGGGAAAGAGTGAAGGGGTTGAAAACAGCAACTGATTTTTAGAGGGGGAGAAGGAGGTTGACGGGGTGCGGTTCGATTCGACTATGCTTGGTCTTCGTCTGAACACATGGAGGAAGTGGATGCTATGTCAGTTCTGGTAGGTGCTTCTGCTTTTGAAGTGTTTGTGTTACCGCCTATTGGTCGGGGTTGTGACCTCAATTTTATGTTGTGAAGCTTCCAAACCTCGGAGAATATGTAGGGCCTCTGGACGTTGATAGAGTTCGTGTCCCATTTTATGGCTATTATTTCCGATATTCTAAGCATTGTTTCATTGTCTTGTCTGTCTACTATGATGGCCTTGTCGATCTGTGGGGTATGTTTTTGTTCAAGGGCGTGAACATCTATTTCCGTTTTTCCTGTGTTTTGTATTCGATTTTTCTTTTTGATGTTGTTTTTTAGTGTTTAAATGTTCTGGAATAGGGTTATTTCAATCGCGGAAGTGTTCTCTAGTCTTGCTCATAAAGACCTGATGGTGGAACCTGTGTAGGTGATATCACAGTCTTTTTGGCAAGGAAATTTGTAGACTACCTTTTGGTGTTCAAATATTTCTTTTTGTGTGTGAGATTTAGTGGGTTTTAGGAGATTTGCCAATTTTTGGTTTGTGGTGAATACCAGTTTGTTGTCAGTATGTTTGAAGATGTATTTATAGGCTTTGTATGTGTTTTGGGTGTATGGTAGTTTGATAATTTTTTGTGTTGGGAAGTTTGTTTTTGTACTTGGGTTGTTTTGGCGGTTTTTGGCCGTCCTGTTTGCGTAATTTATTAGTCCTGTAGGATAGTTGCGAATTTTGAAGAACTGTGTTAGTTATTTTATTTCTGCATTTAGAGTACTCTGGTTGAAAATTTGTAAGCATTTATGAATTGTGATAAGATGACCGATTTTTTTAACGGAATATGGATGGTATGAGTGGAAATGGAGGTAGTTTCCAATATGTGAGGGGTTTGTTGTATACTTTCGTGGCTATTTTGTTGTATGTTCTGATTAATGTCAAGTTTAAGAAATTGATGGATTTGTTCTGTTCGGTTTCTATGGTGAATTTTAGTCTGTTGCTGTAACTGTTTAGGGACGCTTTTAAGGTAGTGATGTGTGTAGGATTTCCAATGCACAGAATATCGTCCACGTATCTGCCATAAAAGGTGTTGCCGGGGGAGGGGAAAGGGTGGAGTAGGAATAAAAAAAAATGTTTCGCATAAGTTAATCAGATCGATGGTGCAAAAGAACACCGCTAAGTAACAGCCAGTGAAAATGTTTTGATGCGCGTTTTTATTCTCTCTAAGTGCATATGTTGGAGTTGCCTCTGAGGTGATCACGATCGTATTAAGAGAAACCGTCAACCTTACCTAGGGAGAGTATCTGGAGTCTGGCAGTATTGCCACATATACACATTATTAAGTGCTTGAGGGTAATGAGGACTGACAAATTTCTTTTTACTTATCTGAGTGTGCAACTAAATAAGTTACTCCCTGATGTAGGAAATATACATTTGTTATAGTTAAGAATTAAGCACTACCAAAGGGAAAACAATTCTTGACAATGATGAGACCATTGCATTTAATTTTTGCGTTTACTTTTCTTGCAGTTAGGCGACAGCTGGTTCAAAACACATCTGAATTTGCTGAACAATTTTGTATTTTATGACTGTGAAAACTGATGTAAATCCATTAATTGAAAATTGTAAAGTTGTGAACAACAGTCGGGATCTTTAGCTTGTAGACTAGTTTTGCGTCATGTTGAATGCAAATTTCATATTTTTTAAAGAAGTATGATGATCATCCTAAGAGATAAAATGCTGCACAGGTATATCAAAAATAAATGTTGATATTGTTAAATTTGATCCTTGTAAACTTCAAAAGAAATTTACTTGATCACAATTTAACAAGTAGAAACCTTAATGAGAAAATAGTGCTTGCATCTAGGTATATATGAAATAAATATATTGAAAAGAATAATTGTTAACTCATATAAGAACATTGATCGTATAATAATAGAAAAATAAGATAATTGATTTACAGTATTTAGTTATAAAAGTTTTGCATGTAAAAGGCTTGCTTGTTACACACTTGAAACAAGGGATTGTAAGTTATGCTAATTCTTAGAAAAATTGGGTGAGCTGATAGAGTTTGATAAACCTGACTCATAGGATTAACTAGAACCAATGTAAAGCTCAAGGGCACGGTCCCCGATTTAGACACTGCCGTCGGTCAGTCGCGTGCACACGGCCCACCAAAGGTAGAAGTTTCGGCAGGGAGACGCCGCCATAACAGGTTACAAGAAAGGTATCATGAGATCGTGGGGGAAGAATATTAATTGCAGAAGGTGCCGGTAGGATCATAATATAAAAGGGTTAGGACCCCCCCCCCACACACACACGAGGTCTTTTGCCAGTTTTCGTTTGGAGATTACCTTATTAGTTTCCTGAGTGACGCTCAGGAGTCCCCTTCTATCCTCTACGACAGCGCTTCCCAAACTGTGGGCCGCGACCCCCTTAGGGGCAGTAGGTTTTGTTGAGGGGGGGCCGTGAAATAATGAAAACAAACTTAAAATGTTTTAAGACTAAGTCAATTTTTTTATTTTAAAAGAAACGTACTTAACTTTTATTATTTATTATTTCTTTTTTGTTATTTTTTATATTTTAATATCAAGAACTGTTGATATTGACTTTATATACATATCAAAACTCGTTTTATATTATCACTGTCATCTGACCTAGTTTTCTGTTACCAATAAAAGTTTCGCATATACTTCACACATGAAAAAAAAAGCTTAAACAAGTTCATGTGGGGAGATAGTAACTCGCTTGCAGTGGTAAACAACACACCCTCCCTAACAGCCATTATACTGCAGAGGCAATAAAAACAAGTACTTTTATTATGCCAGTGAATAAGGTTTGAGGAGTCTGTGTAATATATTTCTCAACAAATAGTGCAATTAGAGACAACTGGGATAAAAACACACTAATTAATGAATCACATGTCCCCTCATACAGAAACTATGCTGTATAGACTGAAACAAAACCATATGTTGCATAGGCAAACACAGTATCTAACTAAAAACTATTGTTATTAATTAGATGTGTGTGAGTTCGATTTCCCAAGGCAGCAATAGAATTCAACCGAACGTGTTAAAATTCGTAAAAGTGTTAAAACTAAGTAATATATATATATATATATATATTACTGGTCTTGCACTACCTGTAGGATCAGCTTGTCTTACATCACTTGCAGGCGCAAACTTGATAGTTTTGTCTGTCAAGTTTGCGCCTGGGAAAAATGGAGTAAAACCAGGTTTAAAATTGCTTGGTATCTTTAACATACACTATATATATATATAATGAATGTTATGGCAGTGTCACATATGGAATTCGGTTGAAGAGAGTTAGCATTTCAACTCAATTGTCAGCTACTATGTTTTTATCTTTCGGTTGCGCGATCTTTTGTTAATACCGCACCAATCATATGCACGTTTTAATAACCTGCCTTTGCTGTCTGTTTCGCGTTAGGCTTAATTACCTTAAAAGGAGAAAAGTCACAAAAGAGAAAAATGTTCCTGGTCTGGGGATTCCCTTATTCAGGTAATATTCACTAATTTCATGTTACCAGTCTGTGGAGTGCCAGTATCGGTAAGTGGTGATATTATTTGATCTATTCTACGTTAAAAAATTTAACCCTGAGATGGATAAGTGGCTGATAAAAAAATAAAAAAAAATCCCGCGAACAATCAGAAGAATCAGAAACATACTCAAAAAAAAAAAAAAAGGATAGTATTTCATATTTTACCAGAACAGCCCGCATCGTCTTCAGAACCAAACGGTAAGAGGCAAAAAATGTAATATAAGCATTTGATTTTTCAATATTCGCTGTGTATGCTTTGTATTGAATATAAATACAATAAATATTATAATAATATATCTCTCTCTATTACGATTTTGTTTCGAGGGGGCCGTGAAATATTTTAATTTTTGCAAAGGGGGCCCTGACATCCAGAAGTTTGGGAAGCACTGCTCTACGACATGGAATATTAGTAAGTGGGATTTTAGGTCCCGTTTTCCTACCATCGAGAACAAAGGACGCCACATGGTTGGGAAGGTATTTACTGTATACTAAGCCAACCCTGGTCTAAAGGAAGGAGATTATCAATAGAAATTGTGATTATCCCCATGACGAATCCGATGACTGCAGAACAGCAGATAGATCGTGTTTCCTTAGAAGCCTGGTATGCTGCAATTGAGATGGCCCTCATAATCCTAAGTATCCCAAATATGTCCCACTACACAAGGAGTTTTGCATAAGGAATTGCAGAAAAGTAACATCTACTAGAAGAGCTTCATCAAAAGGTATTGTGACAGATTTTATGTTAATTCTGTTAATTTAACATGGCTGTAATTGTAGATTGTATTACTAAGCAATTTGAAGGACTTGAATAAGAGTTGAACTAGGACTTTAGCACACTTAATAGTATAGACAAAGAGGGAACTAGTTTATCAGTGTTACTGAACGAGCGATAGTGTGAATAGATATTAGTATATGTGATTTACCCTTAATTGAGAAAGGTCAAAAGAATTGAATGTGGCATTCATTGTAGCAATGGAATTGCTAAGCCCACATAACTCTTGTAAATTAATGTGTGTAATTTATTTATTCGGTCATATTATTCTGCTTAAGCAGGTGAAATATTTAAGCCAACTTAATCATTGACGGGAAAGTCCCTTTATCTTGTGTGTATAGACTCTTTGTGGAGGCGTAACAGTTTATCATGTGCTAGTGTGAGATTTTCTTTTTTTTTGTATTTTGCTAGACTTGTTAACATTGTATTAACTTAGTATTGAATTGGAGTTTTTAGAATTTAATGTATTGTATTTATGAGTTTAATAAACTTTTGCTTATCAAATAATCAGTTGTCTGAGATTGCCATTCAATGCACCACTTGTAATAACGTACGAACCTAGGAGCGCGGGCGGGGAGAAAAAGTTAGGTAACGAGATCAAGGTTATGACCGCGTGATTATTTCACTTCTAGACTTATTTAGGAATTTGCTTCTTGTTTTAAATTTCTTTATAAACTAAATGTCCTAAGTGGCGCAGCTTTAAAAAATAAAATGTTTTAGGATACTAAGAGGAGCAAGAGCTTAGATTTCTAGTACGGAAGTGACGATACACGGAGAAAAAGGATAAGATATATAAAGGAAAGTAAAGTATATGGAAAATATATATTTAAACAAGAATGGGACCCAACAATATATAAACAAAACAAAACATATATAAACAAAACAAATGTTCAACATTGTCCTTATGATTACAACATAAGGATGGCGTAATACAACGTTACGTCTGCTAATACTTCGGCCTGGCAGACTTAATGTGTCACAACCTGTTACGAAACTTCAGAATGTTATCCCCATCTCATTTCACATAATTGTATCTTAATTTTTCTTACTTTAATAATTTAAGTTAATATAACTGGGTTATATTCTTCTTCAGAAATTTTAATAATTTAAAATTTATTATTATTTTTTCATATAGGATTCAGTAGATTTTCAGATTTTCTGGTTTGTGATATTATGTTGGGTTACTTACTGTGATTAAAATAGTTGCCCCTTCAATATCTTACACAAAACTACTGGTTATAGCTACGTAAATTTATCTATTAGAAGTACTCACTTATAGTTTTATGATCTTTATGTATTTCGCGAAGTACAGAGCATCTTATTTAATAATTAAATTATCGATCTGGGTGATACTAACAGGAGCTTAAACTGCTTGGCACATTCCTGACAACAACCAAGTGTGAGCAAATATATGGCAGATAGCTGTATTGCGTGTATGAAAACATGATCGGTTAAACATATTCGATGGATTTTGATAAAGCTGGTATGAGGGAGGCATTCAAAGAGTGCAGTAAAGAATCCAAGAAGTAATATAAAAATAAAAACTCGAATTTTACTGGTGGGAGATATTTAAACGTTGTATCACCTTATGATGCACGTTATATTATGTCTATGTACACAGACATTATTTCACTTCATACACTTATGGCCATTTTATTGGACAACTTAACAAGGCTATAAAGTCTAAAAACTACGTTCTTTCCTTGAACTACACAAATACACAGTTTTCCAGTTTTATCATTATATTGTGTTAAATATATCCGCTACCTTTTATGGAGCTGTAAACCCCGTGTACGATGGTGGCACATAACTATCACTTAATGTTCAACACCTTCATGCTGTGTTTTCTGGCATTTAATAGGAGGAGAACTTAGGTGAAGCGTTTGTATTATAAGTTGTTGAGCTTCAAGCGTTTAAGTGTCCACAGTTCGTGATGGCCATCGCTTCGATGAGATCACTTATTGCAGTGCTTCCCAAACTTATGGATGTAAAGGCCCCTTTGAAAAAATTAAAATATTTCACGGCTTCCATCGCAAAAAAATCGTGATATAGACATATATCGTTATAATATTTATTATGACACTAGCAATGAAAAATTAATTTAAAGCCCTAATTATTTTAAAATTATTTTTAAATGAACGCAAGATTTTGCGTTTGTAAGCTTTTCTTTTTTGTGCTTGTTATCAATAACTTTAAAATGAAACTTATATCAAAAAGCATATATTTACTAATATTAATTAAGCGCCGAAATACGTAGGAAGCAAAATTTGTGAACCAACACCAACGTATGATTTTTTCCATTAAAATATAAAAAAGAAATATAAAAATTAAATAAGTTTATTTTAAGATAAAAAGATATCTACTTAATCTTAATACATTTTAAATTTGATTTCATTATTTCACGCCCCCCCCCCTCAACAAAACTAACGGCCTCCAAGGAGGCCGCGGCCCACAGTTTGGGAAGCACTGACTTATTGTATCACACCCGACTATACCCGAAAAAAAAACTTTTTAAACTAGCAGTACAGATAAGAGGATGAACTATGCATATTGGATTAAATGTCCTATCACGACATTAACTGGGTTTCTAAAACTTGACCATGACAGCCCATGTGCTCAATTAAAGAAAATATCCATGCACTACATTAGATGTGTCCAACTTGCAATCGTTAAACCATTGAGTTTTAAATGAACTATTAACTATTAACTATTAACTAATGAACTATTAACACACGGGTGTATGCACTGGGGATACCATCCGCCATCATGTTCGATCGGTAAGATTTGTCTCATTCTCGTAAATTTCGTTTCAAATTTTAGTCTTTGCTCATACTCCGTAGTACCACTCGATCTCTTTGATTTTACAAAATATAAGTTTATGAAGAGAACTGAAAAGTGGGTTAGAAATATTCATCTGTAAGAAATAATCCAGTGTCTTTTATATTTTGTGTGAAATCGAAAGGAATAATTTTCTCCATATAAGGAAGCAATGCTAGAATAAAAAATTTAATCTATTTAGGTATGTACAACAGAGAATTAGTATTATACAGTATATGCGAAACGTAAACGATATTCGTTATCATTTGAAACCAAAACCCAATTCCCTAAACTAAATAAGTCCTGAAATGAGACAAATAAATGTCTTTCGTACAGCAGGTGTTTGTAAATAATTTTGCAGTAAATCCTTAGGGGATGAGCATGATTACAGCCTAATTACCGAAGAAGGACTCTAATTAGGTATTAAACCAAGTTCACAGGTTAGAGAGAGAAGTATACCGATTGATGCTGTTCTGGAGAAAAGCAATTGAAACAGTCTAACAGTAATTGATACAAAAAACTGTTTCTTTCAATTAGTGTTAGAATGTAAAGGACATGAAGTTTAAAGTTTTATCTTTCGTTTTTTATATGAAGAAACTATACTTTTTTGTTTCCATGCTGCGCTGTAAAGAGCTAGAAATCAATTTTTAATCAACTTCCAGAGAAGTGTATTGTTCAAAAGTTTAAAATATCATTCATTGTTGATATTTTGCTCGATATTTTATCTACCGATGAGAAAATCTGCTCTTGTATACATTGGAGCAAATGTGGATGGATATAAAGCTAGTGATTTAGACTAGGTAATGGCTGATGATAGACAGATTTCAAAGTGCACTTCGTGGAGGAGTTCAATCCAGCATAAAACAGGTGAATAGCGGCCTACTATAAGACTAAGCACTTGGTTTTCTGTTCTCTAATTTTAACATCAATAAAATTTAACAAATTATCTGACGGAAAATATTCAGGGAATAGCGATAATCAATGAAGGCGATGAAGGTATCCTACAGGAGTATTTTAATAGACTGGCAATGGACAAAGGTAAACGGCTAGCGTTTAACGTGGTGAAATGTACAGTGAGGCATTTTGAAAAGAAGAGATAAGCTGTGTACACTGATACAAGCTAGCTGCAGAAAACTTATTACATTGTTGCTGAAAAACAACCGACAAGCAGGGATAGGGAGGTTGTTTTTTCCTTTATAAGATTTTACTACGCCACATCTGGAGTACTACCACAAATATGGTCAATGGAATTCAGTAACAATGGAGTAGTGGAAAAAATTCAGGGCAGATGACAAACATTGTGGAAAGTCTATGGAATGCCCCCCCCCCCCCTTTTAAACTAGATAGGTCTATGGTCTTCAGATTCAAAAACTAGCTGAAAGAGGAGACAAAAGCATTTAGTTATTAAAATTTTGTTTCAGAATTGATACTGAAGCCTTTAATTCAGTACATATCAGGAAGAAAAAGAACGAGAGGTCACTCCTGGAAATTGTGTAAAAGTGTGGTTAGCAAGGGAGTTAGCACTACAATTTTTGCTTGGAAGGTGTTGACTGGATTTGCATATTTCGTTATAAATGTTTCGTAATCAGTTTAAGGAAAATTCTGATAGGTACTGTGTGAATAATTAGCCTCTCGCGCGATTAGTATTCTGACACCATGGAGATAGCCGTATAAAAATAACTTTACGTACATTAGTGAACGATTTATTTACTTTTGTAAACCAGAACTGTATTATGTGCTTCTTTAAAAAAAAAACACGTATACCATGACATAATGGGCCTTAGGCCTTTCTAAGAAAAGTGTGTCGTCATTACTTTCTAGGAGAACTAGACATATCAATACAATTTTCCTACAAAATTCTTTGTGTTATTCACAACTGAAAAAGTACTTTTCACTGCACTTTAGATGAAGCCCATACCTTACGAACCATAACTTGTATACGTTATATAGGAGAGTGTTAAAATAAAAATATCATAAGTATTTTATGATATTTTTGGAGTTGATTATTGTAAAAAATATCATATCTTAATAAAAATCAATATATTAACTTACATATTGCTCTGAGTTCGGTTTATAGAAAATTCGCTGTTCAACTTTCTGGAAATTCATTAACAGTGGATCTAACAGCGAATTCGATTGCTTACTATAACACACCCACGGCATTTACCAGATTATACAGCTATGTTCGTATCTCTTTACATAGCTGTACATGCGTGGCATAGGATTCACGAGAAAGAAACTACAAAAAAGTCGTTATTTTGGATGTTTCACGAAATATTAATAATAATAAAATATTCACTCAAAATATAATGACGAAAAAACAAGCTTAGCTTATTAGATGGTTTCCGTAATGAAAGTACAGAAAAGTTAACTTCCAATACTGTATTCAAGTGAACTTTAATAATGCTAAGATTTTCCAACCTTCCTTCCCTTAGAGTTGCAAATGCGCGTGTTAATCAGGTGATCTGCGACATTCCTTTGCAAGCGTGCGAAAGCAGTTTACTGTTAAGGTGTTAATGGACGTGTTCAAATTTTGCCGTGCATTATAAATGTACAAGTATACATGTTGGTAAAAGTGCTTGTTGCTGTTTTAAAAGAAAGGTAAGTTTTAGAGTTTTACAGAAAAAAAAAAAGATTAAGATAAATGAGATTCTTATTATCATTATTGGTAGTGCCTTATTTAGGAAGAGATTACTTGAAGCTTTATTTGTGTTGGTATAAGAAATAAACTGGGCAGAGTTTATTTCATTATGCCACTATATTGAGAGTGAAACAAAATCACTGATTGAATGTTGGTATTGAAACAAAGCTGCAACTGATTGATATTTTGAAAGTCTGATGTACAGAAATATTTGTCAGTTTTACCTTTGTAGACAATCATCGTAATTTTTTAAATGTCTATCAGAAGATGTTTATTCACGTTTTAAAGATTTCGTTAAAATTAAAAGCACAGGTTTAAACATGAGATTGCCAGTTAACATGTCGTTCGTTGTTCTTCAGCATTAGAACGAAGCACTGTGGAAAACTAAAATAAAACACTGAGACGTAAGAGACTGCAGATTGTAAGTTGGTTTTATGGCTGAATGCTTGCACAGAAAGACTTTGCAACTAGACCAAAAAATGGAAGACCTTTTGTATTTCAGTTTGCTTATCGAATATTTTCAAAATTTTTTATATATATATATTTTTAATAACGGATAGCGGAGTTCATCATTAAAAAAAAAAAAAAAAAAAAAAAAAATATATATATATATATATATATATATATATATATATATATATATATATTTAATGATGAACTCCGCTATCCGTTAAGTTCTTAATTCTTTGTGTTACATTTTCAGGTAGAACTTTTTATTAGAACTTAATGTAAACCAAAAAGGGTTCTTCATGATAATAATCAAATGCAATATCTTTCTTCCCTGGTCGAGATTCATAAAATATCAGTCTGAAAGCTGCGCTTTGATTATTTGTCTCTACGAGACACCAAAGATTCCATAACTGAGGTAATCAAATAGTAGTCAACAAACTTCTACGTCGAATTCTTTTGTTTTGAAGGTTAAACAGGGTTGAAAACTTGATTTCTCCCCCCCCCCCCCCCATCCACACACCACTCGCGCCAATATTCATATTCCAGCAAGGAAAGCGTGTGAAATAAATTAACCATAAACTACTGCCATGAGACAATGCTCAAATCCATTTTTAGATGATTTACCAAGAAATCTGAATCGATGTAATGCAAAAAAAACAACAAAAAACGTTTCTCTAAATTTCATTAAAATTTTTCAATGAGTTTACCTTAAGAAAATTAGTTTGTTTTTGACAACCCCTTCATTTTTCAGGTTAATAATGAAACTGGAAGTGGGGGAAGATTTGTAAAGCAATGAAGAAGTTGGTTTCACTTGCTTTTAACTTCAAGAGATCACTTTAAACAGAGCGAGAAAACACTTTTTTCCCCTCTTCTCTAAAACAATATGTAGTTAGAAAGCCAATGAAGTGGCTTTTGGTTCTTAACTATAATTCTGCACTAAGTATAAAAATCAAATTAACAAAACATTGACCTTGTATATTGTTATTTATAGTTTTGATTGATCTGTATTTACGAAGTTTTACTTATATTCCTTCTTCGTTCGTGTTTTTTTTTTAATTACAAGAAGAGATTTACTGATCTTATTTAATCAATTATTTTCAATAAAATGCCACTATATCAAACCAATGGCTTAATATTTATGAAGCCATTGGGTTTAACATAATTTGCCAAAAGCAGTGGTGTCTGTTTTGCAAACTAAAGTGAAACCGAGCATTCAATTTGTTTGTTATCCGCTGTGATTATCTTCTTTTATTCCTCTCCTAATAAGGAAGTACGTGTGAGGATCTCTTTTGTTTCAAGTGTTACGCCATGTTATTCGTGTCTATTGTATAATCTCTGCTGAAGGTTATTCTGAGCAATAAACGAGATTTTGTTTGGCCATTTATAATCCATGCCGTCACTTCCTGTGGTTTATTAAATTCGGTTTTACCCATAACATCTTTGTACTTTTTTTGAGGAGAAGGTGACCGATGATTAGCGCTTTATTCTTCTATTTTTGCTGCTGCTTCTCAATTTGAAGATGTTTATGATGTTTTGTTTTTTAAAATTCATGAACAACACCAATTTTAGTTTGTAGACATTTAAATTGAATTCAGCAAAAGATTTTTGTAATTTGTACGTTTTTAACTTTTAGTCTTTAACTGCGAACCGTAAAATCAGAGTTATTTTCTAATGCAGTTAACTGCGTTCTTCACAGATTAAAAGAAAGCATTTCTGGCGGCATTTTGATTAAATAAGATACTTAAATTAATATTCATCTTCAGGAGAGTAAAGGGCAGTAGGAGGTATTCGTTTTATCAGCAAGATGCATTTTTCTTTCATGGAAACAGATGCAGTTTACAATGCATTGTAAAAAGTGATTTCCGGCATGAAATGATTTGCGTTTTGTACATTGAACATGCCATTATTTATTCTCCAAATAATTAATTTATAGTAAACTATTTTCATGTTAATTTATTCCCTATGAATGAAATGGATCAATGAGGTTTGTTACCAATTTATTGATCTGCGATGGACTAACCTATCCCTTCGTTCAATCCTGACAGTCAACGGGTCAGAGAACCAAAAACAGACAGCTGCGTGTAGTGGACGGTCGACAAACGAATTTAAAATAATTAAAATACTGTTAAGTAAAGAATTTAAGTTCCCATTGACGCACATCTAACATTTACTAGACCGATTCTGAGAGCTTTTTTTTATAATTAATTCAAATAATGTTATAAATATTTAATGTTGTTTTTAGAAATGTTTATCAGTTATTCTAAAATTTGGATTGTAGATTTAATTAAAATAAAATCATCTATACAAATATTTTCAAAACAATTATTAAATTATAAAATCACCCATGTTGGTTACTCTTTATATCTAATGTCTCAATTATGCAACTATCCTTTCGCATAAGGTAAAGCAAAATGAGCACAAAATCATCCTTTCTACATAACTGTCTCCATGATTTTACATATTTCTTATGATTAAGAGAGTCGCATAACTTAGTGGTTCTTACGCATAGACTTTCACCATTCCTTCTATCATAATCTAGTTTCCGTTACTTTCTGTATCAGGTCACATAGCAATAAATAAATTCTGATTCCTAGCTTTCCAGTACAAAGTTGAACCTCCTATAGAAATTCATTCTTCCCTCAATTTTATCCCACACAATCAAGAACGTGCACTCATTCCTTCCACGCCACCTATGCACGAAAACATTTGCAATAATAGTATTTAAGTTTTCTCCCCCCACACACAATCGCAATCCCTCGCTCGATATGTGCGAACTGATTTCTGAGAGTTGCATCCATCACAGAATTTAAGAGACATACAAAATATTTTGGCTCCCTATGCCAAATGTATAACGAAATTAACAATTAGCATTTACAACCTCTCCTTGATAAAAATATAGGTTAGATAATTGTTATAGAAACATTTAGGGAATTATAATGTTCGATACGTAACTTCCGTATCGAACAAATTGGAATTACTAATATTTTACTAACTATAATAATTTCTAAATTCTATTATCACGAAAATTTTACATGTAAGATAACTTTATTTTCTGTTCAGGAAATCTTATTGTTCCAGAGGACAGCTTGTGGAATGTGCGATGTTTGCATATGTATGATAGAGAGTACTAAATCTAGCAGTATGTAATTTTTCGATAAGTACTAATATCTTGCCAAAGAATAAATCGAATTTATTATGACGAGACATGTTGAAAGCATAATCTTCAATGGGGGAAAAAGGCACATTTTTTTCACGTTAACTCTAAAACCGAGATGAAAAGAAAGGAAGAAACAGCACCTGTGCTCTCAACTTTTCTTTTCTTGCAACAACTTTTTCCTGACTCAGAGTTTTCCATGTAACCGGTTTTTATTAAGCGATTGCAGAAATAGAGCAATTTCCAACTAATGGAGAACACAGGATTCAAAAGCAACATAAAACTTAATTCTTTTTTTATTATTATACTCCACAATCAGGGAATGTAGATATCATTGCTGCAGAGGAACTAAATCCTTAAGCTCATAAAAATAACACTACCTAAATTCACAAGAACATTACAGACGTCAAATTGTGGCGTTTCGTTCGCGTTTCCCCGTTTTAGAGTCGCAGTTGACAATGCAACTGATATCCAATCTTCATTATAACAGAGTTAAACCCTTCCAGCATGCTTGCCTACGACCATAAAAATCGACTACATAGACGCGCCATCATTACACAGCTGTTCACATGCGACTCCGGGGATAGTTCTCCTAAATTGTAATGGTCTAACTGAAGTATCCAAAATAGCTATCTGAAAAAATAAATACGTAATTTGTCTCAAATATTAGAGTTCTCTAAAACCTCTTCAAAATAATGTCCATGTTTGTTGAAATGATTACAATAAACGAAATGGTCTGCATTCATTTCTACATTTGTAATATTGCAAAGAGCTAGAAAATCATTCTGTGTTTTATAGGTTTTTACTTCCACCGTTAAATGAAAAGATATTTGACAGATGTTAATGCAAGGCTTTTACAAATCTTAATTTGAAAATTTTTATCTGTGCGATTGTTCCTCTTGAAAAGGCGAAGTTTGGGAAAATTAAAACGGAACATCATAATGTTTATATCGGTTGGTGATATTTCTTCATTGATAAACATTCTACTCTTAGAGGAACAAACTCGCTATCTTTTTTGTTCGCTGCTGCTGGAGCAACTTTTTGTTCTCTTTTTGCTTTATTGTGACGTGTGCATACTCGTCTGTTCTGTTTATTATTAGTGGAGCGTACCTATCTTATTTTAGTTCAATGTTGTTGAAGCATGCCCATTTCTTTCAGTAACCAAAATCCAGCCAATTTCAAGAGCTAGTTCAAAAGGCAATACTTTCAAAGCTGGTCTCGAGGATTATTACATGTAAAGATACAGGAAAAGACCCAAAGATCTGCTACAAGGTTATTGGGTAAATAAAGTATCAGCGAGCAGGAATGTATGTTCATGCAAAGTCGTCGCTACAAGAAAGACAAAGACATTGAGGGACTACGGACTGTAGTCGTTTATGGAAGCGTAGAGAAAAAATGATAGCGAAGACGTCGCCCAAGAATATTTTCATATAAAGTTGTTTTTTGCAAAATTCTTGTTTTGGAAAACTTGATGTTTCTTTTGTTACTACGTAAAACATTCCACGTTGAGGAAAGTATTTTCGATATTTTTTCATATCTAAAGCCTTAGCAAAAGGATTCGTCTAACACATTAATTCATACTATATTCTGACCTTTTGTATTAGTTTATTTCTTGAATTTTAAATATTGACATATAATTAGTGTAAAAGTAAAAATTATTTACATTTTGAAGCAGGAGATCATTTAACATTTAGAATTGGAAAAATTACCAATGAAATGTACCCTTGTGGTTTTATTAGCTCAATATTTAATTCAATGTGAAATTATATATGCTACTTGCAGCGGCATCTATTCCTAACGATTTATTCGCAAATGAAACATCTCACGAACATCAACCACATAACTGAACCCTTAACGACTGTACAAGAACAAAAATTTCTCTTTGCAACAAACATTTACGACTAGATACTAGTCGTAAATTTACATACATTTGTTTGTTTTATATTTCTTAGGCCGGCACTCGTTGTTCAATAATGCTGCTGTAAAGTCGTTAACTGGTTCTTTATTATTTCAAGGTTTTGTGGAACTTTCGGAGTAAAATACTTCATTTTTAAATACAGTAGGTTATTTCATCACTGAAACATAAGATGATGATGCACAGCAAAATTCATCATTTTGCAAATTGCTCAATTTTAATTTTATTAGAATTAATTTTTTTTATATGAAAAGGTATCATCTTTAAATGTCTGTATTCAGCCGCTCTTTTGGATTTCACCATAACAAGCACTTCGATGCGTCTCGAAAGAAAATCTAAATACATAACGTGTATAGCTCAGTTTGAAATTTTTAGATAAATTCATTTTGCATACATTATAGAAATCGGTACCAGATTTTTTAAGTCAAATAACTACGATTGTTAAGACCTCCCTATGTTCTACAATTTTTGTTTTAATGTTTATCGTTTTTGCAATTTGTTCTGAACGTGTAGTGTAAGGATATGTGTGTATAGTTCTGACAGTACAAAATATATAGTCTCGTGTAGAAAGAGATGATGGTACAACCAATCGTTCCATCCAGAATATCACATCCCATCAGGGGCGAATTCTCTATGCTTGCTGCGCAAGCTCATTACTTAAGAAGTAATATTTATTTGTTAATAAATGCATGCATTTGTAAGCATTCTATTTAGGCTTTTATTTTTGTAAACAGATGTCTTAAGATTGCGCGCAAATAATTGGGCATTGCATTGTGTATCGAAGGCCGATGCTTGCTCGCCTAGTCAAAGCTCCCTTGGCTTGCTCGGTTATGGGAGCTTCCAGGTCCTCGCTGCGGCACTGTGATTTCATGCGCGCGCATAGCCAGTTTCGCTCCCTTCATAGCGTCTTAACACGTTCATTGCCAATCGCGCGATGCGAGTTCTCACCGAACGGCCGATCACGCGTTATCGCGTGGACGTCGCTAACTAAATAAAAAAATTAAAAAAATTTGGTCACCACACGAAATTCCAATTTTCAGCTTGGCTTGTGTTAAACAAAGGCAATACGCAGTGAAAGTAGCTCTAGCCAGTGAGCTTCAGCCAGCCTTTACAAGTGTGCGTGTTGCTTAGGAAAATTAAGTTACAACCTTTTCATGACGATATTATTGACCAGTTCATAAAGAAGAACCGTATGGTAGAATTTGTATTCAAGTAGCTAAATCGAAAAAGATGGAATATCATTTGTAAAATAAATGTTGTATTTGTATGATTAAATGTACATAAATTTCTAAATATATAGTCTTAAATTGTCAGTAATTCATTATTCCGCTAATCAGACTTAAGTCACACCTCTCACTCCCTGCATAATACCAAGAGCAAGCGTGAATTTCAAGACCAGCATTCGCCCCTGCATTCCCTAGCAGCTTTGTTCCGTAATGAGCCTACGTTGCACCAGTCCATATTGCCGATGCTCTTTGGTCCTAAAGAACGTTGAAGTTCATTTAGGACGCAAAGAACGTTGAAGGATTTTTCAGCTGAAGGTTAGTTAGCCACACTGATATGGAGATGAAAGCGTCTTCATCTCACAAAACGAGCAAACTGGCCAGAAAAACAAATGACATTAACAAATATGATACACTCACCTCGCAGGTTTAGTTGCTATAGTAATTGAAATGATTATTCCATGCTATTTGTCAAGACATTTACCGTAAAAGAAAAGCAAATTTATCCTACATTACAAATGCAACAATACTGCTTTTCCACAGAAGGCAAGTCCGACTATCTCATTAAAAGAAACATGAAAATAATGGTTTTTATGTACCTAAATGATTTGGCTACATAAAATTCTGAAACTATCCTTTTGAAATTCATTAGGATCACACGAAAGCAAAAATTTTATATATCTCGATACAAATGTGTAAACATATATACTAGATAACAAAATTACATGAGAATAACTAGAGGACAATAATAGAACACTGACGATGACTGGGGCCTTCTCGACGTAGGTCTTCATAATGTGATTTCAATTTTATATTTTAGTACAAGAATGAGGTATGCAGAAGAATAAAATTTACCAGTTTTTTTCTTCAAAAGAAATAACCTTTTGGGTTATTTCTTAATTATTTATAACTGGTGACAAACCATTTTCTAGCTATAAATTTATCGAAAAGAAATCCAGACCAAGAAACATAGCCATTCATTTTAATTTAGGCTTCTTACGAGACTTCAATTGACATTTCTCATCGGCTTTTCGCATCACGTGAAACAGCTTTATCTGAAAGGATTGTTTCCCTTCTTTCATGCCCTTCGAAAAAAACAATAAAATTCTCACAACTCCATAATAACGGAACTGCAGGTAAGTGTTTTTTCGGGACGTGACTGCGTACAGGAACATCTATTAAACAGAGACGTGTGACATACGGATTCGGTATATCAATTTTATAATATTCAGTGCTTAGATATTTAATGATATTGCATTTTATAAAGCGTATGCTTAAGATATTTGCTCTGTTTTAAGAATTTTAAATTACCTTTATGTTTATATTTACACGTTCGCGCCGTGCTTCGCCGAGCAAGTTGCTCCTCAACAGGAAATGTACTATAGTTTAGTGCTATAATAAAACTTTGTTTGGTTTACGACTATTGCAGTATGGTCTTCATTACAGTTGTTTATATATGCCCTATATTCACTAAAACAATTAACAATGATTGCCTGCTGTTTTTAGTACAACAATAAAAATTGTATGTATGTGAGAGAGAGAGATTTTAGTATGTAAGGCCACTTTCATTCTAGTAACACACACACATTGGTGTACCCAGGGAGGAGTCCAAGGGATCCTGGCTCCCCCACCAAAAGAAAAAGGAAAAAAAGACTAGAAACATTTTAAAAAATCTTTTCCTAATTAAAATTCTTTTTTTATTTTATTTGTGTTGTGTCGTGTCTTCTATTTCTATACTACTTATGAATTAGTCACATAAGGTGGGAATACCCTCTGACTCTAACCTAATCTAATCACGGTCTCCGTTCGTCTTGCGTTCACAACGAACGCAAGACGAACGAAGTAGTGCTCGGGCGATATTTTGTTTGCCCGAGCCGGTTATAATGTATTGGAGATCACTACAGATGCTCAGTCATAGGTCGTATGCAATGCGTAGTGTGCGTATTCTCAAATCGTATACTCAACTAAGATTAAATCATGAGTGCTCGAGCCCGCCCCCCCCCAAAAAAAAAATTAAATCTTGAATACTCGGCCCCCTCCAAGATTAAATAAATCCTGGGTGCGCCACTGAACACACACACAGAAAAAATCGTTTTTTTTTTGTTTTTTTTTTACAAATTCGATTTCTTGATTGGTTTAATGAAATATTGTATTCTTTCCATCAAATGCTTCTGCATTTCATTTAATCAAGAAACAAACCATAGTTTGAAATTTTATGAATGTAAATTCATCTCCAAGCAAATTAACACTTAAATGGCCCGGTATGAAGTTCTAGTTGCCATATGTGCTGTCGTGATTTGCGCAACATTTTATCTGTAAGATAATAAACGATTTCCGTATTAAACAGTAGAATCATCTATTTAAAACCCCAAGTTTTATATTTTGTTTATATAAAAATTGTATTCAGTTCACACAAACATAAAAACCATCTGACGGTGAGACATTAAACTATTACATATCCTCCTTTCCAGTGAAGTGTAGGTCATCCGGGTAAATCAACTAAAAATATCAAGAAATCTTTCAATGCCAAAGTACTAGACAAATTTAAAGAATCAGAACTCTTGGCTATTTTTGACAAGTTTTTTTTTTTTTTTTTTTTTTTCAACAAAAGGTTTAATTGAACCTTTAATGTCACTGTTGTTTGCTCTTGCTATCTGTCATCTCCAGAAAGGAAAACACTTTGACCCTGACGCGTTGATATGAGATAAACTTTTTTACTTCTAAAGCTAATACCTGCCTTTTGTTTCAGAACGTACTTGAGAAGAAAGCTAAGCTGGCGAGTTCAATTGAGCATGACGAAAACATAAAAGGGGAAAAACTTTTAAAAATGAATCTATAAATGCATAACATTATTAATGTAATACTGTGTTTTTGAGGGATGTTTTGAACATGAAAAATGTAGCTTCGGTTTATCGTTAATCCTTTGCCCAATGAAGGCATTCATTCGTTCTGATCTAATACCCAGACTTTTAATTCCACTCACTATGTGTTACGAGAACCAATAGACATTTCTCGATCGCGATTCAAGTTATGAAACTCTCTCCAAATTAACTTTCAACTGCTCACTTTCTTGTATGTCGAATCATAAATTATTTTCTACTCTTTACTAATGATATTGGAATTCTCCATAATATAGTAGACGGTACTGCACACCCTTCTCAACTCCCACCAACCTTTCTTTTACGTTTTATTAGAGTATTTGTTTGCCTTATTTTTAGACTGGGAAATGCTCTCCTTTTGAGAATACAGTACTTATCCATAGTTGAAAGGCTAGGCCTACATAAACACAATAATTTTACACGATTTTCTTTGTGCTTTTCGCAATCACGAGCTCTGATAAACAGCTGCTAATCTGCCGTTCTATTGTTGGTTACAGACTGCTGCTGACAGTATTGCCGATCAGAAAAGTCTGTCAAAATTCCGCTACAATACGCTGCAATAATGTTTGCTTTGTTTCTGTCAATAGCTGCAAGATAATGCCTTACAGGAAGCTCCCAACCTCCCCGCCACTTTCATCGCGCATTCGTAATCGGGCGACTGTTGATATCGACTTTATACACACATTAAAAACTGTAAACAATTGTTGGGGAGTGAGGCAAGTCCATGTCCCCGTCGTGTTCTCTGGGACCTTCCGTAGGGTACACTCTCTACAAGGATGCTAACGGACCTCTGTGAAGAACAACGGAACAAATCGGCGGAGGAGGATTCATATCCCAACGGTGAAATGTGCGGAAGAATCTTCAGAGGAGCAGACCTCTATAAAAAAAAAAACAACCCTGAGCTGGCTCCGGCTGTCAGTACCTGGCTAGGGTCCCTACCTAGGGTTACAAGGAAAATAAAAGGACTCAATCCTCTGACAAAGGGAAGCAGCTTTGTCAGTACTGACACAAGGTTGAAGTCTCATGATGACGGCAAAGCTTGTGATTAGAAAATTGCAGATGGCAATACAGTTTATTGTGTACATCTGTAATACTGCGGAGCAGAAAACAAATTGAGAAACTACTGCTCTATTCTCTCCAGACTAACCACCATGGCGAGTAAATCTACACAAAACCCCGACTTCTTGGCATCCCTTAAATGGGACAGGGGTGCGAAGAATCTCCGGGCTCAAAATGGTGCGTTCACTAAAACTCGGAATGTCAGAACCCTGTACGAAGCAGGTAAGCTAAGAAATGCTATTCGGGAAATGAAAAGACTTGAAATTGAGATTTTAGGAATGAGTGAAGTTAGGTGGGCCAGGATTAGGCAAAACTCAAGTTAATGACATGACAATGTATCACTCTGGAAGTAGTGAAAACAACCATCAAAATGGAGTTGAAATAATATTAAACAAAGATGTCAATAAGTCACTGTTGAGCTTCAACCCCTACTCAGATAGGATGATGATATTAAAACTAAAAGATCAACCACTAGATATTAATCTTATAGTGGTCTATGCCCCTACTGCTGACAAGAGTGATACCGAGATCGAAGAATTTTATGACTAATTAAAAGAACTAATGAAAAACACAAACATGATATTAACATTATCATGGGTGATTTCAAAGCTAAAGTTGGGAAAGGTAGAAGTGGAGATATAGTTTGCGAAAAATTATTAAAGGCAAGATCAAAGAAGTAAAAGAAATCTGAATGAATGAAAAATGTAGAGAAATTGAAATTCTACAAGAAAAGCATGACAGTTTTAATCTACACAAAAAGCTGAAAGAGACCTCTGGTATATTTAAGAAAAAACAACTATGTGTCCTTCGAAACAAAAATGGAGAAATAATATCCAAAAAAGATGAAAAAATACAAGAATGGGTGAAATATGTAGAAGAACTCTTTTCTGATAACAGACAGAATCCAGAAAATACTTATGAACAGATGGACGGTCCGGGTATTCTAAGATCAGAGGAAGAATGTGCGCTGAACTCAGCTAAAAACGATAAAGCTTTAGGCCCTGATAGAATACCAGCAGAAATAGTAAATTTATTAGAAGGTGACAACATTGCTATCTTAGTAAAGTTATTTAAAATAAAGAGCCAATAGGCTTCATTTCGGCGATGTAAACATTATTTAAATTAACGAGCTCTTATATCCCGCATTGTTTTAAAACTGAATAAGAAACTCAAAGATCGGAATCAGAGTTTGTTTTATATTCGGCATGAAACTCTGATTCCGATGTTTGAGTTTCTTATTCGGTTTTAAAACAATGTGGGGTTTAATAGCCCCTTAATATAAATAATTAGTAAAGTTATTTAATAAGGTCTACGATACAGGTATATTCCCACAAGACTGGTTTCGACCTTCATCATGCTACCTAAAAAAGCAAATGCGAAAACTTGTAATGACTATAGAATGATCAGACTAATGAGCCATGTTCTCAAAATGTTCCAAAAAATAATTCAAAAAAATAATATACAGAAAATGTGAAGACACCATCAGTGATACCCAGTTCGACTTTAGAAACGGTTTGGGAACAAGAGTGGGCTCTTTTCTGCTCTCAAATCTTGTTCCAAAAATGTATTTATCAAAACAATGAAGTATTCATTTGCTTCATTGACTTTGAGAAAGCATTTGACGAAGTCCAACATACTAAAATGATTGCACTATTAAAGAGAATTGTATTAGATGGTAAAGACATCAGCATCATTCAAAACTTATATTGGAACCAAAAGGAATCTGTTCAAGTTGATGACATTATTACAGACCCCATTAACATCAAAGAGGAGTAAGGAAAGGATGTGTGCTGTCACCTCTTCTTTTTAACATATACTCAGAAGCCATATTTCAAAAAATCTTACAAGGAAGAGAGGAAGGGATTAATGTAAATGGTGAAATCATCAGTAACATCCGATATGCCGATGATACAGCTCTTCTGGCTGACAATATTCAGGATCTTCAAAATCTTCTGGAACTAGTGAATAAAGAGAGCGAAAAAATGGGATTAAAAATAAATATCACCAAAACTAAATTCATGGTCATAAGCAAGAAACCAATTCTTAATTCATCACTTTCTTTAAATGGAAAACGAATAGAAAGAGTGACAAAGTTTAAATATCTCGGATGCTGGTTAAATGAAGAATGCAATTCAGAAATGGAAATAAAAGTTAGAATTGAAATGGCAAAAAAATTTTCTCTTGATGAAATCAACACTGTGTAACCGCAGTTTAAACTTAGAGCTAAGAGTACGTATGGTGAAATGCTATGTGTGGTCAATACTGCTGTACTGTGCCGACATTTGGACCTTGAAGACAACATCAATAAAAAAAACTTGAAGCCTGTGTGATGTGGTTATACAGCAAAAATGGACAAATTCCCATGGACAGCAAAAACGTCCAATCAGGAAGTACTGGAACAAATGGGGAAATCATGTGAACTTTTAGATACCATAAAAAGAAGGAAAACTGCATATCTTGGTCACCTACTTCGTAATGAAAAATATAAAATACTTCAATTGCTTATAAAGGGGAAGATAAATGGAAGAAGAGAAAAGGAAGACAAAGGAAATCTTGGCTGGTAGACACCAGACAGCGGACTGGCATGAGCTCTGAGGGACTGTTTAGAGTGGCTGAGGATCGCTGAAAATTTGCCAAGGTGGTCGCCAACCTCCAACAGGAGATGGCACTCAAAGAAGAAACAATTGTTGAATAATAATGCAGTCGTAATTACCGTAAAGGGAGAAAGGTCACAAAACAAAAAAATTGTTCCAGGTCAGAGCGCGGTGCATTAAAAAGTCCCAAGGCTGGGTCTCGGAGGAATTTAACCACTTTCTATAGTTTTGATGAAGTCCTCAAGAGTCGAGTCGAATGCTCGCGTTTCACCTTCAAGTTAGAAGAGAAAGACTAGCTGCAGTCTAAAGAAAAATAACGAAATTGTAGGTGACGGCTGTCTAACCGAATGATTCCGTCAAAGGCTGTAACATTCGGAGTTCATCTTTCTTTTATATGAACGATACTACATAGAATTCTTTGTCTGTCCAGATTATCAATTTCCATTTGACCTCTAATAATGTAATGAACCTGGCAGATGGCACATATCAGCAGAAAAATTCACGGCAATCGATGTTCTTGGTCGAAAATTATTTTCTTATGCGAGAATTACAATTTAAGTGGTAGATCTTTTTTAAATGCGATTCGTTCCACTTTTCCATTTTTATGCAATAAAGTTCATCTTCATATTTACTAAGCGGAGAAAGATTTCCTCATTCGTTTTGAAAATGCTGCACAAAAATGCATGTAATCCATACAAAATCATTCAAAATAAACAACAACGTAAATTAAAACCTTCATTTACTCTAGGAGTGGCTTTCGCCCAGCAGGAGACAGAAAACGGCTAAAAAAAAGGAGTTACAGGTTGGTTGCACCAGGAATTCCAGCTTAATACACAGCCTTCATTGATTCATTCAACAAATGCAAAACTGCTATCAGCAATTCTTGTAGATAAACTTAACGTTAGTTATATATACTTTTAATTTTTCAGGAAATTAAAACGTATAATAGAAAATTCATTAAAACTTTCGATATCTTACTATATTTCGGCAATGTTACATTGCCATCGTCAGGGATCAGAAAACAATGATATGTGCACGCAAGCACTAGCACTAAGCAAATGAGGCAGAAGAAAGGCAATGAAGTCGGTCACAGAGTCTTAAAGGAGCCCCGTAGGGGAATAAATTGGGTTGCCTTGGCCGTTGGGAGCTGATGTTCGTAAAATGCAAACTTCCCAAATTTGGGGTAGTCTCATGCAACTAAATTTGGTGAGGTTTGGGAAGTTTATTCAGAGCTGAGGCTCATTCCATGATTTATTCTTCAAGAGTATTCTGTGGTGGGTATCCAAATGCATTGTGCGAGTCCCGAGTGACTGTATTGTAAATTCAGCCACCTACAGCCAAGTTCTTTTTAATTGACCAAAAATTCCAAATGGAATTTCTGGCATCTTACAAAACTCTTTGGACGTGAATTCTGCTAATATGTGTTTAATCCTCTCACAATCTCAGCAACTCAAATATCCTCGATTAAAAAAAATACTAAAGGTTAGAAAACCAAGCCAAAGTATTTAAATCCTTATAAGGTTTCAAAGCCTTCATGGGGAGGAGTTATATAAAAAAAATATCCGAACAAAATGTAACAAAACCACAAATAGGTAAATTTGTATTTATTGAACACTTTTCCTATCACCTGATCGAAAAGACCTTATTGCTGCAATAAACGGAAATATACTTAACGCTCTAAACTAAATCTACGTCATCATCTAGTAATTATTCATAAGGTAATTTTTGCCCATTCAAAACACCTTTTACGATATTTCTCTACAAAAAAACTTTACAGTTTCGTAACATTTCATTGTTAATTCCAGACGACTCTATAAATGTAAAAAAAAATCTAATGTATGTATATAAAATACAATTAAGCGCTCAGTAAAACATGAGTTATCTAATTAAAGTAACGCTGAATAGGACAATTTTGTTAATGCCCTTTGTTGTGTAGCGTGTGACATCGGCACTCTTATTTGCCTTAAAAAAATGGAACAAATTACTATTCGTGTGAAGGATTGATCCGTTTGTAGTTTTATGCTGCACAATTATAAAAATTTAATCACAAAATAACTTCAAAGAGTTATGTTCCAATAAGTACCTTCGTTTTTATTTTTTTTAAGAGTCCGTTTTATATCAAGCATTTGCAAAACATTGCAACGTATTTCCTGTTGAACATACACATTTAAGTGTGCGAAGAAAGCAAAAAGATTTCATTTAACCATAGTGTTAGTTCACCAATTGCTGTCCCTTGCCTGTTGCAGATTGGGTGAATATTACACTATTCCATACAAACACTCAAAAGCTGTTAATAACATTGGAGGGGAAAAAGAACTTTTCCCCCTGATTGATTTTTTTCGCCTGTCACCAGAATACTACATTATTTTACGGTAAGACATAAGAAGCGACGTTTCTATCTCTCTCTCTCTCACGCTGCACTCTGGTTGCTCACTGCACTTAGAACTAGTTATTCAGGTAACCCTCATATTAAGCGGATGTTAGGTTCCGCAATAGTTTTTTTTTAAGATTATATAAACAATAACATATCCAACAAAAAAATATTTTTATTTAATTCAGTTAATTCATGTAAGTTAAGAAAACAAATAAACTATGAAACAAATACATAGTATAAAATTATAAAAAACTATAAATTGTACGTAAACTTCATTGCACATAATACATAATTATTTTAGGCAAAATAAAATAAAGTGTATAATTTAATTGTCATCAATGTAAAAATAACATTCGTAGATGTTCTTTATATACGAGTGGCCGGAAGTCGTCATCACTTGGACATCATTTGTGTAATTCTCATTGCATACTTTGGTTGGTTTAGTTATCAAGAAGTCAGTAATAAGATCTTGCTTACCACTACTATGCTGCAATTTTTTATTCATAATACGGAGCTAAATAAATATCCAATTGTCTCGTGAATTTTCCGGAGCGCTCCATTATCCATAAAATAACTTTCTTGCCAAGTCCAATCCTTCTGCTAATTTCTTTAAACTGAATTCATTAACGGATTTATCACAATCAGAATCTTCAGTAGGACCTTCCCCGCCATTTGGTTCGACGTCATCTATTAATTGTACCAGTTTGTCCTCATTTAAATCTATCAATTAATTCACTAATTTCGTTTTCAACCATATGGCAAAAGCGCTCTAAATGGCCATTACTATAAAAATATTTTTTTACATAAAAAAAGCATTACATATTGTAATATGTAATGCTTTCAACTCATCAAAAAATAAAGTGCTCAGCATGAGATTAACACACTTATGATTTTTAATGCTTTCCTGGCAGAAAACGAAGACAATTTTCAACAATAAATACTTTATACGGTAAACAATTGACATACATGCTAAGGGGTATTTCCCCTAATATAAATTCGCTACTTATAACATGTGCGATACGGGCAGACGCAAATTTAACGAAGATAAAATTTGAATTTTAAATCGCGCGTTGAAAAATATATGAAAAGATAAAGGGTTACACAATTTCTACACCACGATATATCGAAACCGCATTGTATAAGTACCACGTGATACGAGTGTTACCTGTATATAGTTATAATGGTCAGCAATTCATTATTCCGCTAATCAGACTTCAGTCACACCTCTCACTCCCTGAATGATAACAAAAGCAAGCGTGAATTTCAAGACCAGCGTTCGCCCCTGGATGGTCAAGCAAAGAACATAGGAGAAAATATGGACTGCCCAGGTAACTAGCAATATACATAGTCACTGAGGAAAGAATGATATTTTGGACATCATGATCCCCTACGAACATATTACTTCTTTGAAGTATTATCTAGAGGGAGCTATTTTATTTACTTTCCACAATAGACCTCTTTCAATCTCACATTTTGAAAGATTGCATAAATGATTACAGTTATCTTAAAATGGTAATATAATCAAAATAATTCTTCAAAAAAAAAAAACTGAACAAGAGCAATGGTCATTAATCTGCTGAAATCGTATTAACAATTTATCTGCATTCTATGCATTTAGCAGCATGTTCCATTAAATCCAAATGAGAATTAAAAAAAAAAAAATAAAGGTAATGAGGTGAGGCATGTATTATCTCATTTACCTCGCTAATCAGCTTTATAAGGATAGCTAATATCAATATATGACGCATAACGGAACAAATGGCGTCTGTGGTTTCGGTAATCCAATGTTATCCTTTTTACTGCTGAAATGTGTGCAAGCGAGAGAGAGAGTTCAGCCTTTAGGAAAGGTCAGTAGTATCTCTTTTGATTACTACTTACTTCATGGGCGGCCAGTTTTCTCACAATAGGAGGCTACAAAATAAATAAATAAATAAAACCTGTAAATTACCAAATGAAAATAATGTTGCGGTTTATAAGTTTTTGTAATTTCCTGTAAATTTATATAAATCTCTTTAGTGAGCAGAAAAGGAAATGTACTGAAATTTGTCTTTTCACTTCTTGTGTTCAGTAACGATAATTATTTTAGAAAAGCATTACTTTTAGAAAAATTCAATGTTTTTACGCACGCAATTACAACTTTTTTCACGCCAGTTAGCTGACGCGCAAAGCAACAGCAAAGTAAATTGGTAGGAGTGCCTCCACACCGGTTGTTAACAAAAATAATCGATAATTTTGTTTGTTAAGGCGAAGTCTGAAGCAACGACTTAGGACATCTTTTTGTTCCTTTATATTTCCTTACTGTGAACAGGTTGACAGCTTTTAAGAAGCCCAACATCCTGATTGTGAGTTAATGATGGTGAATGGGATGCGCTTTGCGACTGAAATTCAGACTTTTTCCAGTCTGAACTAGCTGTTTGTCTCAAAAAACACGTTCATTACACTCTAATACTCTGTATTAATTAGGCTATTTTCCATTGATTCACGTGCCAGAAAAAGAAGCACATTCTGAAAAGAACTCTGCCGTACCATATGGCTGTTTCGATTATTACTTGTTCTTTCATGTTTTAAGTACAATAGATGTTGATCCTTTCCTACCTATAATTAATCATCATATTGCCACACCGAAATGTGTCATTTATATCTTGAGGAACCAGAGGCGGATCCACCATTGAACGACAAGAACATAACTGGAAACCCGAAGTCCAGTAATACATATTATTAATCCTAAGAGTTAATCGGTTTCTGATGATTAGAATGATTCGGCGAACCTATTTTACTGTGTTATTTATACGAGTGTGATTTCTGCGGTAAAATCATCTTGACGTAATAAGTATGGCAAATTAAATGAAATGAAAATGCAACTGTTTGAAAAAAAAATCCATTGGGTTATGAAGATCGAAATGCTTTATTTTAATGATTATACCGGTTCTGGATCTTTAATTGACAAAACATACCAACATAAGGAACTACGGAATAGTTTTCCAAGAAATCATCTAAGCATAAAGGGCTAATTAAAATGTAACTAGTAGGAAGGGAGAAATGGAAATTTCTGAGAGCTGTCGCATAAAAACTTACTCTTGATCGCTTAAAAAAAATCGTGCAGGGCATTTATTAATAATGCAATAATGCCGATTAAAATAACAATTCAAAAATAATTCCCAATAATTGTTAAATATTTTAAGATTTCAAGATTAAAAATTTTAATTCATGATTATCAGTAAATTCTACTGATAGTTGTCATAAAACCTCCAGTAACCTGCAACTTATCCTCTCAGGGATACGTTGCAGGTCAATAAATGTATACTCTCCATTTTCTTATGGATATGCCCACTAACCCTTTTCTATTTCTGCAATACATTTTGATAAGGCAACAGTAGGCGATGACTCCTCGCTTACAGCAATATTTACCTATTACTGTAAGCGAGGGAATCGGTGTATGGCATTTAGTATGATATGATTACTCCAGTTTTTAATGAAATGTTTGAGAAAAACAAACTTTGATATGGCTTTATCTTCGGTGGTAGATCACAAAATTTCAGCCTTCACGGAAGTAAAAACAATTTCCCACGGAAGATAATATTGTGTTCAGAGGTGGAGCTATCTTCGATTCAGGCTAAGACAAGGATTAATTAGACGTAAGTAATGGCAAACAGAACTAAGCTAATTATGGCCCTCCTTTTATATATAAAAAAGGACTAAGAATTGTTCTAGTTTACTGTACGCCCACAGGTGCGAGACCCTTCGACACTTCTGCGCATGTAAGAATCCATTTCGATAATAATCAATCGATCTTGTGGGATGAGTTGTTTATTATTACACGTCGGAAAATTAACTTTTCTTTTATGAAGATTGAAGATTTTAAAGTGGTAACTATTTTGCTTGTATAACAGTTGGGAAATTTTACGTTTATACACGTGATTTCGCGTGATGGTAACAAATTCGTACATCACCTTATTCCTTTCAACATGAAATGACTTTTCTTGGCATATTGCCAGCTGATGGTCTCTTGTTTGTGGTCGGACAGTAATGATAGAGTAATAGCACTATGCATTTTCTCTCGTCTTTTTCTAATTTTTATTCCACGATTCTAATAAATGCTAAACGATTAGGTCATAAAAATGGCCAGTTAAAAAAGAGAAGATTAAATTTAACTTTTACCATTTTCTTTTTCGTATTTTTTAGCTAGTTTCTTTTTATTCCTGATGACTGCACTATTAAAAGATAGTTATACGTTTTGTCTGTTTTTATTGAGTTGAAACACTGTCATTCGTGGCAACAATATCCGCCTGTAATTCATACTTTTAGATTTTTTTTTTTTTGCTCATTTCGTCTTATTCATCAGTAAGTTACGTGAAACAGATCTCTTGTTATACAGATTTCAGCAATCTGCAAGTATTTGTTCAGTTTTATTTAATCAAAATAAGTGCACGATTAACCGAAGTTTGTTGTAAAAACAGATGTTATATAGGTACTAAAGATCCCCCCCCCCCACGGTTCTGCCTTTCGATTTGAAAGGCAGGGCAGATCCATTACGAATTGTACTTAACTTTTCTGTAGTATAATTTTTCAAGTACTAATCAGGCCATTTCTTTAAAGCGTGAAAAAAATTTCAGATTCGTTTTAAATATTACAATTAGTTGAGAGTTGGAATATTTTTTAAAACTTTTTTTTAATTAGCTAGTTTTTATTTCCTAATCTTTTGTACCCAAGATTCCTAATTTTCTTTAATAGAGAAAAAGAAAACATAAGCAATTATTGACAGACATCCAGTGAGTGAGCTGTTACAAGGGAAATATAAGAATTATTTAACACAATAAGAATCCTTCCACTTCGCTTAAGATCAGGTTAAGTTCCTGCACGATTAAAAAAAAATCGCTGCAAACAATGATATGGAAAGCAACGATGAGAAAAAATTAAAACATCGATTATCATTCATTACCGTTTGCATTACAACTTACATACATGTTACAGATCAGTGTTCGTAAATACAATTTTACATCTCAGTTGCCTGCTGCTACAATGTCTCCATCAAGTGTGACGTCATCGCTCACACAACCACAGTCAACAGTCGATCATGTCAATTAACGTGGGAGAGAAATATGCCAGACTGTTCACGTGATAACATTTAATTATCAATAGTGAGTTGAGATTTAAATGCGGGCAATGGACATATTCGTTAGCGGAGATACCTTGGCCACTTCGTACTTCTGACGGAATAGTTGAACATTTCCCAGATTGTGATTAATCTTTTTACCACCTACCCGTGTGGAAGGCAGACGTTTCATTCTGTACTGAGTAGGGTACGCTGATGGTAGTGGCGTAGAGACCGATTAATTAAAATTCAACTGAAAGGAAGCGCTCCTGTCGGTTAACGATATTTCATCATTATCCCGCATTGTAATGAGGGCTTAAATGGAAATTAATATACTCAAGTCATTAACTAGAAACGTGACTGAATTAATATTAACTCGTCATCCACGGTAAATGATTTGTTTGTGTTGATATTTAGCGGTATGTTGAATGTGTACACTGATATAAACCATTAACACAAATACTGATCGGATTTTTTTTTAAGATTATGAAGGATCATTATTTACACTCATACCAAATTTTTGCTATTTTAGATATTATTCCTGCAATGGAAATATTGCCTGCCCAAAGAGTTAGAGAATTTTGGAAGAAAACTATCATTGGAATCAAGATTCTCTATCAACCACTTCTTCTATGAGAGACAGATATCGGCGTTATGTAATATTCGTCTGTCTTGTTTTCTATGTAAGTAGAGGCAGAATTGCATCAACATTCCTTGCGCATTCAAAGAATTTTTCCCATGATTAAGTTATAGGGATGAGAAATACATTTCTTGTTTCGTACTGTCAGAGATTGTTTTCGTAATTGTTTTTGGTTAATGGCGCATGCCCTCCTACAGATCGTAGTCTTCAATACTACACACTGCCCTGAAATAACACTCTTCAATCGTGAAATAAATCGAGCTTAGTATTCACTTTCAAATCGGTCTAATAAAAGTATTTGACACGAATTTTAATGCAGCAAAATAGTGACACGACGTTTTCAAGGAATATTAATTACACCTTTAGCTTTAACAGTGTCGGGATTGCTTTAAGTTATAAGCTCGTATAGCACCAATTCGTGCATACGCTAAACATTCGAATTGATCACGATAAACAGGCCGAGTTAGTGGCTCGCTAATCCTCATTTGCATATTTTCCCCTCTACGATATCTGCATCGTTTATCATAGTTAATTAGACAAATGACACCACTGCAACAATATAAACCGCTTCATTTTTCTCAACAAGAACTTGTTGTGTGTTGATTGTTGTGCACGAGACTGCCATTTCATTATCGTTAAATTATTTCGAAACAAAATATTAAAATTCAGAACCAAAAATTTATGTTATGTTGAGCATAATTCTTTGAAAGCTTGAGGTAAAAAAAAACACTAGTCAATATTCTGTACACACACACACACACACATATGTTTTTTTTTTTTTTCCCTAGTCATTCTTGGTCAGGCTTTGGATGTTATCAATGGACATGAAACATTACTTAGTATGCATGGTATTCACTGCCGCCTTTCCTCTTTTAAAGAAGAATGAATCAGACTGGAGATCAAGGGGAAATATTTTTTTTCTCCAACGCCCGTTTACGTTCAGACGCGTTAGCTAAGTTGGTCAATGCTTCTAACGTGATTCTGTGGTAAATTCAATGTTAATTCGATTTTCTTCTGCAAACCTCAGGATTCTGTTTATTTTTTTTTTTTTTTTTACGTTCTTCCATTTTTCTTTTTACGATATCAGAGGAACATATGTTCATTAGTTTTTACAGACTCTGATTTCCACCCCTGACGATTTCGCTGGTATTTGTTCTAACAAACCACATTGGCCATTCCAGTTTATGGCCAGTAGTAAAATGTTTATCTCTATAAAATACTGACTTTGCTTAGAGTGCTGTTATGTCATTATTCGGACTCCGCACATGGGCATTTTTAATCCGCAATTAAAGTCAGAAGGCTGAATTTATTATCAATATTGTTGAAAGACAATTCATTGTTTGCTTTCGCTTTGAATAATCACAAACGTCTACTTCACCCATCGAATTTGTAATATGATGTATAACTATTAATCCTTATATGCGCTATTATTTATGCTTTTAACATAAACGCATAAACAATAACACAAATAACAATATTAGCTTAACTTAACATCTAAAACTTAAAAGTTTCAGGTGTTAAGTTGTACTGAATGTAAGAGCTGAAACATATTTACTGCTTTGAAAGAATAACTACCTGATTTTGTTATACTTCATATCATCTAGTGTATGCAAGAAAGTTACCAGATTGTAAAAATATTTCTTTAATTAAAGATTGTCTAAACTTAATGATGTAGGTAATTTATCTGAGATTAGCGCCGCAGTAGGTGA
Source organism: Typopeltis vanoorti (assembly GCF_054136105.1). Classification (NCBI taxonomy): domain Eukaryota; kingdom Metazoa; phylum Arthropoda; class Arachnida; order Uropygi; family Thelyphonidae; genus Typopeltis; species Typopeltis vanoorti. The sequence goes on along the minus strand of NC_143566.1, from coordinate 33,247,875 downwards.
ATCCTAATTTTTCATAATCCCACCCAAAAGTACTCCCTTAGTAAAAAATTCATTAACCAGAAAATAATTGAAAAATTAGGTGTTTTGTCTTACAATTGTTAGGCAATTTTCCTGCTTTTTCATTTATAGTGGATAATCTACGCAATTACAGAATTTCTCTCTAAAATTTCATATCTTTTCATCGAAGTTATTTTGTAGCAAATTAAATATTTTTGAGTTTGGTAGTAAATAATAATAATAATAAAAATTCTCCCTAATGGCCTTGTTTTTCTATAATACAAATCCGTCAATTCACGCGCTATCCCATTTTCTTTTTCGTTTCCTGTCTGCCGGTGAAAATGTACATTGAAGAGAAAATGAGTCAATTTTTGGAAACTGTACTTTGCTATTTCCAAAGTGGAGCCAGACACCAAGCCTTTTACTTCCTCCTCTCCTATTTCCTCTGTTGTTTGTGTTTATTTTTTGAGGTACATAATCCAGTTTTAGTTAAGTTGACTCGAAATGTATTGGAAGAATGAATCTTAGGAGAAATCAGTTGATTTGCATCCCTTCTCATATAGAAAGTCATATCTTCTTGTTCATAAAATGACGATCTCATACATACAGTATGTGCAATACATTCTGCGTCAGAATTAGTGAAATATTTTAAACCTTGAACTTTGTTTAATAATGTCAGTACTGTCTTTGTCAGAAAAACGAACAAAAATTAGATTAATTTCGAGGTATTAATGAAAATTATTGTTTCGCTTCTGAACAGATCCGTAACAGTGAAAACTTTCAACAATTGGTTTAGCTTTCTAGTTGATATTTGCAAATTCATCAATATGGAAGAAGTGCTTATATATTTCATTTGTTTGAATACAATAAACCTTCATCCCTCTATAAAATCGGATGATAAATAAAATGTGACTGGATAGATTTGTCCTTTGGAAATACAGCTCGGATATTGAGATAAATAATGTAAATATACAATGTATTTTGCTATCGGTCATTATACAGATTTTAAACTATAATAGAACTTGGATGGGCGTTGATTTCAAAAATAGTGTCCTATTTTTCCCCCAGTTTTCTTTCTTGATAATATCTGAACTCTAATAAGCAAAGACAATATGGAAATCCTATATCTCAACGAATAAGTAACTCACAAAATATTTTATAGACAGAATCCTTGCAAAGAAAAAAAAATAAAGGTATCTTTTGAACAGATTAGGGTAATAAAGTTTCCTATAAAAACTGAGTTCTTTTATTTAACTTCTAGGTATATCGATTGCGTGTTTCCAAAATTAACTCCTTTCTGATTTCTCCTAATATTTATTTACTGATGACGAATAAATAATGTGGACCATATCGTGATGCATTCGTACACTGACAATATTCACATCACATTTTCGTCATGCAGGGTTGAAAATTACCTTAATTGAATTTGCTGTCGGCAGATGTCACGCTAGATATATCCTTTCATCGGATATGCTCGTGCATCCTGTTAGCTCGAGTGTACTCTCCTTTCCGTGAGAAGTAAAGAGATTTTGTCCGTAGCTCGCAAGTTTCTGTCAGTAAATCTCCAGTTTTCTCCTAGAAATAATGGGATGAGGTAGCAGGCATGCTTATTACCTTGACGGCCGCTCCGTCAAAGTCTCTACGGAATCGATATTGGATTAAGATGCGACAAGTAAATACCACCCTTCACCCAACTCGATGATGGGCAAAGTTAGGCACATTTACGCTAAAGTAGTTCTTGTATAGAGTTGGTCGCCAGGCCATTGGTGTTATGTCCCCCGGGTTAATACCGGGACAAATTGCCTGTTCTGGATCTTGCTTTCTCCCCAGCTGTTGAACAATACATTATTGATCAAGCATTACCATGACGTGAATGAACAACATATCCCTGTGTTCCACCCTTTTCTACTTCGGATACGTAATTATGGATAGAATTAATCGATTGCAACTCTTTTCGACTCACCCCGAAGGAAACACGTAACGCAAACAGCAAAAAATGGTTCTTTATTGGTATTCCGCAGAACTATGGGAAGTAATCTCTTATCGCATCTGTTGCGCTTGTCATTTGGTGGGCATATTCTCTGTGACAGACCATGATCCGATTGACGTGTGGCATTCGAGCCTTAAAATTGATTTGAAACCGGGAGGAAATGTAAGATGCAAACACAGTCGATCATTGTTCGGTTTGGTAGTTTGAAGACAACGCATTTTCTTAGCAATTATCATAATCCAAGTATTGTTTCAGTAGGAAACGATGAAGTAATTATTCGAAGATTTAATAGCAATTACAAGACAATTCCATTCTTCGTAATTACTTGAACAATAATTTTTCAGCAGTGGCTACAACAATCAAACATCTAAACAGTTCAACTCCAAGAATGTTCTCTTTAATGCATTGCGTTGAGCAAAGTGTAGTTTGAAGCAACATATTTGAAATGACTATAATTAAGAATAGTTGCATGTATCGCTTTTGTGTCGCCGGAAAAATAGCCTCTTGTCTCTTTATTGTAGTAATAATAAAGTATTTTTATTATTTATCGTTCGGAAACATACAGAAAATGAATTTCCTACTTTATTTATAATGCTTTGTTTCTAAGACATAGAAAGATGAACTACTAAATTCTAAGATGATGGATAAAAACCTTGTTAGAAATGATTATTCATCATCTGTTAGTAATAATGAATAGTTAATTTCTATCACATAGAATGTTGTAATTTCTTTACCGTTTATTGCATTCTGCTAGGTTAAAGATGAAATGAAATCAGAAGGAGCAAATGCAAAGTGTTTGATGAAGGTATAGTAATTATTGATACAGATGAAGTACTTAATATTGACAGTACTTCGTCTCTAAGCACTGGAATAAAGGACTAGGTAAAG